>NC_087209.1:35005617-35030617 GCF_015104395.2 Macrobrachium nipponense | reverse complement strand
CCAGTGTGACAACTTCCAGTTGTGAGAATTGAAAGTCAAACGTATCGAGGTCAGTATCTCAGCGGCTAGATTTCCTTTCAGGTCATGTCAAGTGCTCCGTGGCTGTGCATGTGGCTGTTCCTTGTAGAGGTATAAGAATCCTAACCGAATATAAAACTTCGTTAGGTATTAGATTTTAGTTTCGCCTGTTGCTTGGTAATGTCCATTAAAAAAAAAATCAGATATTCTTAAATCAGAACGTCTTATTCGATTATCTGATGATGTGATAACCCCAATTTTATATTATTCAATGGCCCCCAAAACAGCAAAGTAAGCAACAATGTTCTGTTTAAACACACACACATACATACAAGCACACACACCTCTCTCTCTCTCTCTCTCTCTCTCTCTCTCTCTCTCTCTCTCTCTCTCTCTCTTCTCTGTTTCTATATATAAAATACACATACACATTTATTTACTGCGTTATTATAGAGTTACGATAACAAACTTAAAGGTGAAATTGGTGCCTGCAAAGCGACGTAGTGTATAACTTTGGCGCCGACACGGGTCCTGTCGGGTTAAAGAGCATAAGGCTTGTGATGGAGCTCGGTAAAGAACTTATAAAAGAGGCTCCAACAAAGACTGAAGCTATGGATTTGGGGGTGGGAGGGTATGGAGTGGGGCGGGGGTGGAGTGCCTGAGAGAGGGGAGAGGGGGGGGGGGGTCAGTTTTGCAAAAATGGGAAGGAGAAGGTTCCGTGACCCCGGGTCTTTTCGCCGTGCAACCTCGGCCATTATGAACACGATGCCGTTAACCGAGCGCCACCTAAAAAGGTTCTAATGAAAAGAAAAAAAATTATGTCCCAGAGGACTCAGTAGGAGTTTACGCCAATAATTAACAAAGGTCTGAGGTGCTAAGTAGCTGTGAATGATGGCGATGTAAAACAGGAACAGTTACAAAAGCAACGGCAGCATCACGACTGAGTCATGGAGGAAGGGCACAGGTTTTTAAAAACTACACGTAACAAATGATCAGTCCAACTGACAGTCATCGGAATGCATTTAAAGTGACAACAATCCATAGGAAATTTCAATCAAGATTTTACGGAGAAATCCGTTTTTGCCCAAACCACAAACTCGAACCACATTCATAATTATTCGTCGAGGTCATCCCCGAGCTGTAAGTCACTGAAGACATCGTCTGGGTCCGGTGAATGATGATATGAATGAATATGAATGTGTCGTGAGTAAAGTGCTTCAGCGTTATGAGTTAGAAGCACTGGATGAGGAAGGCAGTGCTGGCGGAGTAGTAGGTGTTGAGGTAGAGGTACCACGTTGGGGGAGGGGGGAAGGGGTAGAGTATAGCCCAGTTGGGGCAGGCAGGAAGGCAGGCAGCAGGCAGCACTGGTGATATTTGGAATGCCAGTAACGCCAGAGCCCAAGTCATTAATGTGGTTCTTGTGTTACACTTCAACCTCTGACAGAACTAAGGGGGAGGAGGACGCAGGGACTGCGCTCCCGGTGGTCCCCCTCGAGAGAGAGAGAGAGAGAGAGAGAGAGAGAGAGAGAGAGAGAGAGCACAGCAGTGCCAGGGGTATGGGAAAGGAGTGAGAGGAAGAAGTGAACTGGCCCAAGAGGGGGAATTAAAGCAGAGGTTGTGGGGAATTTTAGAGACAAATTAATCTAAGCAAGGATTAAGTGAGAAGGATCGACGGACTCGGCCTCGCTGTGGGGAACTTAGGGGGTGGGGGGAGGGGGAGAGGTTGTGGGGAGGGACCACCAATTGGCCTCCTACTCTCTCCATCCCGCTTAAGTTTTCTTACATAAGCTGTTTAATTTGGTTTTATGTCACAAAATAAATGGAACACTGGGTAAATAAGGTCGTTCTCAATATGAAAGCATTTAATAAAAAATATTTCTGCATACACAAATTATTAATATGTAAATAACAATACGTATGAAAATACAGACACACACACACACACACACACACACACACACATATATATATATATATATATATATATATATATATATATATATATATATATATATATATATATATAGGAAATGGTTTCATTTCAGTCTTCAATTGCATAGGTTTAGATGTGTTCAAATATATTACTAAAATCCAGCTAACGATGTATAATATGAAAATTAGTTGTAGGGGGAAAATATGCTTTAATACAGCTTTAAGCATTCGGCTGATGGATTTAAACTTTAAGTCATTCAATCAATTCCCGTGAACTTGTGCTACAGGGAATGAAATCCGACGTATTTAGTAATAGAAAAATATAGCTACTTTGGTAACAAGATAGCAAGATTTATTTGGTTTTAAGAATTAATGTGATGAAATCCCTTTGTGTAATCATCATCATTCTTTAAATCGGAATAATCCTCCATAGAAAATGCAAAACAATGTTGTGATCGGAATCTTATGTTAATGGATACCAGCAAACAATTCGACAATTATGGACGTCTTAACTTGATGAATCATTTTTAGACATCTTGTTATCCCAACTGTACTCGATTCTGGTTTGTCTGTTTTGTATTTGTAGTATTACGTTATAGATTTCATGGAAATAGTACAGCAAAGCAACGCTGGTAAATATATACACACACACACACACACACACACACACACACACATATATATATATATATAATAGATATATATATATATATATATATATATACCTGTGTATATATATATATATATATATATATATATATATATATGTATATATATATATGTATATATATATATATATATATATATATATATATATATATATATATATGAGTCCTATCACATTACCGTGATTCATATATATACATCGAGCTACAAATGCCCTTTAAAATCTAATACGCTCTACCTCGGAATTAATATATGTTAACCGAAGGGGAATTTTTTGGTCGATAAGAAATTTGTCGGCGACTAAAAAATTCCCCTTCGGTTAACATATATGAAAATATATTAATTCCGAGGTAGAGCGAATTAAATATTAAAGGACATTTGTAGCTCGATATATCTATATATATATATATATATATATATATATATATATATATATATATATATATATATATATATTTAGAAAGTTAATATTATCTCGTAAATTCCACATTTTGAATAATGGCATGAAACTACAAGCAATAAAAGTCTAACAGTGTCTCCTAATATTATTATCTGAATAAGATATGTTATCTGAAAACCTGTGGCCACTGCCGCTCGTAAAACACAATGATCTTCAATTCATTATAAGGAACCATCTAAAAATATCTTTAAAAACTTATGATCTATTTTTGAAATAGTTGTTTGAGTGTGTAATGTTAATTTATTTTTTCCATAAAACACACACACTCAAAATGCCACTGCTAATATTGCCAGTTTCTACATAACAAATGGCCTGATTTCAGGCTCGTGGTTGTTTCAAAAATTTTGTCCAGTGGTGGTTGTTCATTTAAATAATGTACTAAATCAATATGAAAATTTTTAATGAGATAACAGTTTAAAACTGCAAATTCTGCTTCAAAATCCCGAAACCACCGAAAATTAAAATATGTTGTATAAAAAATAAACAAATTATAATAAATAGTTTCCTTCGCTAGTAGTAATATTTCATAGTTGATTCACATTTCACCATCGAAACTTGATCGGTTTTATATTACTCAAATTTCTCCTAAACTGACAAATCATACTGATGCCTACTCTTGGGAAATTACTAACTAGAGGTAATGATGTACCTAACTTTACGGTTCTTACAGTTCAAAGATTTTACCAATATTCCATCCAACTTAACATTAATATTACGTGCAAATTAAAAAAGAAAAATTTGTATTAAACGATGTCAACTGACCAAAGAATCATGATTAAACTGGTTTAGGTTAACTAATGACAAAGTAACCTTTATAGTTTTCTGTTCGATCTGATTGCAAACTATAACGAAAAAAATCGACAAAATTTAAGAAAAAGCTTTTTCATTATTACCCTTCCACGTTTCTCGTTGGGTGTCTGTTCATGCCAATTATACAAGTTACACCAATTTACAGGATATATTGTATTATATACTGAAATGAGGTCATTCGATACTTTTAGCTTAACGGAGAATAAAATATTAAAGAAAAAACATAATGATATGCATTACACTAATTATTATTAATTTTCTTGTAAAGGATAAAAAACTCATATTGACTATTATAATCAAGTATAAATCTTTAATTATATTTATAATAACTTGATTACTTACCAAGAAGAGAAACGAAAAAGACGAAAAGAAAGAACGAAAGCCTAAAAAGAAACATTATAAAAAGAAAAGGAGGAGAATAAAAGAGCAGCCGAAACTTAAGTGATCTGTTTCAATTTGGGCAAGAAGGTGGTTTGGGAGCATTTGTTCGATCTGGTAATCTTAGGGCGGGAATTAAGTGATTGGGAAGGTTTTAGCTTGTATACGGACTTTAGACAGGTATTGGCTTAAACATTTCAGGTAATTCGTACGTGAGTCTTACCAGGAAAAGGAGGCGGGAAAGGGGGAGGAGGAGGAGGGGGAGGAGGATCTCGGTAACAACATTTATTTGAGATTGGTTGCTCCGTAGTACCCACAATTAAGAAGATTTATTATTATTCTACCTTGGAATCGACGGCCCTTCCCCCACGATCCCTTCCTTCCCCCACCCCCCTTCCCGCCACCCCTACCCTTTGTAGGGTTGCGTTTCCTACAGAATATCATGTTCTTCCATTTCGTTGCAACGTTTTAATGGCAGCTTTTTGTCACCATTTAACCTCAATGTCATGATTATTCATAATGAAGAAACTCAAATCTGTAACATACCTACAAGGCATGTTTCCCATTATAGAATGCATATGTGAAGAAAGAGGAAGAGAACGAAAAGAAAACAATAAAGCAGTGAGAGAGAGAGAGAGAGAGAGAGAGAGAGAGAGAGAGAGAGAGAGAGAGAGAGAGAGAGAGAGAGAGAGAGAGATCGAAACAAATGTAAAAATAAAAATTAATTCGGACAGAAAACTTTATCTTATTCAGACAAGAATCAGGTTTCTGTAAATGATTTTTGAAGAGATAAATATTTTTCTGGCTTAAATCACAAGGAACCTGTGACATTTCCCGAGGAGGGAGGTATAAACACAGACTTGGATAATGATAAAAAGGAGAGCATTGCTAAAACAATTCTACATCTAACAGAACAGAAAATTTTCAAGCATTAGAATGGGAGACTTTCATGCCTGACATTGAGCTAATAATAATAATAATAATAATAATAATAATAATAATAATAATAATAATAATAATAATAATAATAATAATAATAAATTTTAAATAAATTAAAAAGTCTGTTCCTTGAGACAAAATGACGAATCAAAATATACTGTTATATTATTCATACAATGTTATCCAAGTTTATTAGAGGGAAAGGAAAAGTGGGGGTACATTTAAAAGTACCCCATAAAAAGGGATCACCTGAAATCCATGATCAATTACAATAAAGGAATATCTGCTGCTCCAGACAAATCTGTTGGGATTCAGTTATCCTGCTTTTATATACTTGTCTTTTGAAAATAGCCAGTCTTACGCAGTCTTTGCTTCCAAGAATCTCGGTATTTCACAATGAATGTGACCCATAGCCTTTGTGCTATACAGATAACTGGCATAATATTAAATCCAGATATTAAATTGTAAAGATTTACTCACCTGCTAAATCTCTAACAGGTATAAAACAATCACTAGCTCTTCAATTTCAACCTTATCATATGACACTTGATATTTCTGCTGCAGCTAGACAATGAAACTAAGCAAAATAATATAATAATATAGGCAGTTAGCTCATCCGAGACAGGGACTACTTCCTAATTCTTCCTTAGGAAATTTATGCAAGTTGGAATTCATATTATCGTTTAATAGCAAGAAGTTTATAGGTTTCTGAATACATTAAATTAAGTTTTAATTGCACGCGCAAAGGTTGTTTGCCGTTAATTTAATACTGTTTTAACTAAAACTAACCCAACTTGATTTGGGAAAGCCAAAGGCCAATTAGACATTGTGCTTTCGCTGACATCTTATGGGAAGGAGTAACGGTGAAAGCAAATTTTAAAATCACAGAGGCTAGGAAATTAAAAGCCCAGTCTCATAAGAATAAAGTTGCTGGCAGTTCCGCGTATAAATATTTAATATTTATATATCAGTGCTTTATGTGATATTGGAATCTGGCCAGAAATGTTTTGGCATGAATCATACATGTATTAAGAAACCTGATACGATACAGCATCCGGCTTGAATTGCTTCACATTACTCTGCTATATACTAGGCTGAAGTAAACCTACATGCATCTCATTCACTTACAGATGAAGGCATATCAAATGGAATTTCCAAGAGATATACGCAACAGAAAGCCTTTCAAAAGAAATCGTGTTAAAGTTGGGTAAGGGTGGTAACAATCGCAACTTCGGTAAAACAAATCATATCATCCTGCATTCTCAAATCAATTCGTTTTTTTCCACAACAAGGGTAATAGTCTTCAAAGGCACAATTACTCATTGCCGTTTCTAAGATGATCATTATTTTACCAAGTACAAGTTCATAAGAAAATGGGGCACTGAATACTCATTCTACTGAAACTACAAAAGGCCAAATTTATATCGAGGCAAATTAGGAAACTACCAAATTTTATGTCATTGATTGTCTCTATTATTTTTCTCTATTACTGACAGCAAGCCTTCACACTTCTATATATGTAAGTTAACGTGAAAAGTTGGTATCATTCCCAACTTATTTATAGCACCTGTTTATTTCCAATTGGTTTTGGAATATTACAATTTTCCATAAAATTATTTCGACTTTGACCGGAAATAATCATACATATATACGTAAGGTTTGGATGAACAACTTTATGAAGATCTTTTTTATAGAAAGGGTAATGTTTAGCGATTTATGTTTTTCTTCCCCTCCTAGCACTAAATTATTCTGTCCAATTACACACTAACAAGTTACTGAAAATACTTACATGAAATTTCTTTTAATAATGAAGCCCGCTAATTTTGAGTCTTTTTCGTCAGAAAAAAAGTTCGGCTGTAACATCAATTAATACAAAAAAAAAAAAAAATGAAATAAATAAATAAATAACCTCTCCGCATTCACAGAGAAAAATAGGGCAGAGGCATTTCATTGAACTTCACTGACAGCAAATAGCAGTAACGAGATTGGCCTCATATACATATATTTTAATAAACCATTTCCAGGGACAACAACAGAGAAAGTCAAGACTAAGAAGAAAAGGTATCAAGATAATTGCCACTAAAAAACTAGGTATGGTAGGTGAACGCTCAGTTAAATAAAGTAAATAAACTCTAGTGTCTATGTTAAAAGTTTCTGGTCAATTATCATGTTCCCTAAGGAACACTATAAGGAACACTATAACCTAAGGAACACTAAAACCTAAGTGACTGACAAGCTAAGGGTACATATTCAGTCAAAGCTGTTTGATAAAACTTGCAATATTACTGTCATAATAACTTATAAATAACATTTATCGTAAGAACATGAAGCCCAGAAATTAACAAAAACTTGTAGATACCTATTTAGATTCAGAAGAGTTTCGATGCGACAGGTGTCAGCCGGAGTTAAGCAAGATCAAGACATTTCCTAACATCTGCATGAAATGGAATCGGATTTATTTTAAATCTTTAAACTGAATCACAACAGAAAGCACAGAAATCACCACCAGTTGACGATTAATCGTTTCCCAATATCATCAACTCTTCGGCTGGTATCCTGTTATCTTTGCATATGCGCAAATGGTTAGTAAAGTTGAAAAATAGTTCTTAATACATAAACACTGACATTTGTGACAGGCCGGTCAATGCCTTTCGCATACAAAGAATGACTCTTAACAATAAAAAAAATGCAATAAATACTCTTACATGAGGACAAAGAGTTATAATGCCTGGAAAAGACCATCTCTCAGTGGCCGAAGAAAGAAAAGTTACTGAATTTAAGCAATAGCAGGATTGATGAAGTCCAGAATTTTGAAACAGAAAGTGTGGTCTAGTGAAGATTTAATAAATATAACCAAGTTAATATAACTAATATAACTACTAGAGAGAGAGAGAGAGAGAGAGAGAGAGAGAGAGAGAGAGAGAGAGAGAGATAAAATACTTATTTGTCTCCTTCGGGGTCAGCCAATATGCAACCTGAAGAGCAAAAGCTTGCATTTTAATTTCCTGATAGAGTTTGCCTGATTTTAACTGGACTAAAACTACACCTCTCTCCATTTTTCTAAGTTTTCTGTTCCCAATTTTGCAATAATCCCTTTCCCTCACGGCTATATTCTTTAATTTCTTTGTCTTCATGAAGACTATTCCAAATACTTTCTTGTTACCCATTTGTTGTCTCCAACTTTCTTTCATCACCTTTCTAAAGATTTGGATTTCGAATTGGCTGTTCTAACTACATGTTAGGGGTATGCAGAGCTACAATCTAAATCAATCTCATCTCTTCACCATTCATTTTCTAAATCTCAATTATAATTTGTTTAAATCTTTTCTCTCCACTAACAACCTCTTTGAAATTAGTAATATAAGTTCTAATCTCTATTGGATATCTCATTCATAACCATTTAAATCCCGATGTACAGGAAATGTTATATTTCCACCACTGGCTTTTTTACCAGTCCCATTATACAAAGAAAATAACCTTGTAATCATCAGCCCGTTCGTCTTTGGCTTGTCATTGAGTTTCATTTATCTAGGTCGTCAGTGTTCTAATATTCTGTACTCGTTCTTTTGAGCATAAACAACAATTTGTACGACCGAGGTTTGCGGCTTCTTTAAACTTCCTCCCACGTTAATTCTTCGATTTTAATTCTTCTCTTACTAATAATTAACTAAAATAACACATTTCCTTTATTATGATAAGCTACACCATTTCATCCAACTGGAATCGGTCAAATACTTGCATTTTCAAGCCATACTTTAAAAACTAAAAGAAGCCAAATAGTAAATATTGCCAGCCTCGCCTTTGCATCCATACGTAATAATCAGTTTTTTTTTCTGTCACAAAATTCAAACTGTGTTACTTCTTTCATTGCAGTGTTTAGTCCACTTCTACCCCACGTCTTTCCTTCCCAGTCACGACTATGTCAATCTATTTCATTAAAACGTCGTAAATAAATAAAATTCTGTTAAAACAGGATACGTCTCAAGTATAAAAGGCCCATTAAAACACTTGAGATATATATATATATATATATATATATATATATATATATATATATATATATATATATATATATATATATATATATCCAAGTTTACAGAGGTTTCAGAGACATCAGTCTCTTATCAAGTTGGAAAGGCTAGTGATAAGTAATCAAGATCACCCTCACCTGACTCGGTGTGAAACACACTTAAGCACGAAGGCACCTTCAACTTCGAACATGAGGCAAAACACGTAACATACAGAAAATACATTTCTACAAACAGATAATTCTTCATAAGGATATTAGAGCAAAATACAAACAATTTCAATATCTTTGAATAAAATAAACATTATGCCAGAAAGCGGCAATTTGACAACCTTCTAAAATCACGCCAACTTCCGATGTAGACGTGTTGTTCAAGTTGTCAAAGGCAAGCAATTATTTCCTCTACTTTTCTTACATTTCTTAGACTTCTGAACAGTAACTTGGGGAACCTACACCTTGCAACCTTACCCATAAAATTCTGTCTGACACAGTTTGGGTCTGGTACTGTTTTCTGTATGGCCCCTTAGCAGAATGATCACTTTAGCTCTTTCAACGCTGAAGTATTTAATTTGCCATACGACTTGAGAAACCTTGCCACTTCTCTTGCTGGAGGGAAATTTGTCAGTTGCATAAAGCAAAAACTTGGTAACAGTATTATCGTATTACTTTTACACAACATACTTATGACAGAAAAGCTTCCTTTAGTGACGTGGTTAACCTCTCTCGTTTTCATTACGGTCTCATTTAAGTGGGTAAGGTCCAACTTACTAAACCCTCACAAGAGGATCATCCGCTGTTTGCCTTAATGACTGGGTTGCTTCCCAAAACTTTGCCTCCCCTGTAAGCTTCCTATACATGTCAGTATGTGGAGGATGGTGGAAAGAATTACAAAAAATAAAACTGTCAGCACACATCACAAATGACAGGAATTTTTTCTACTTAAGTTAGGTATGTTACCCTACGCACGTAGTAAAATATTAGACAGAGCTCTGTCTAACCCATTCAACGTGGTGCACCGTCGGCAGTACAAAAGTGTGTCTGCAGCATCCCCCTGGCCCCTAGCTCTACCTACTATATAGCCTTTTACTCTACCTCCATTCCTGCTTCCTTTCTACAGCCTTGCTTTACAACCTTGCTAACTATTTCTTATTAGTTGAACTCCAGTTCCATCTGCAGATCCGTGAACTCCACATCCCGGTTTATTTGGATCTCTTCATCTTGCTGTCCAACAGCTCAGATTCCCTATTTTGACTGTCAAAATAGGGAATCTGAGCTGTTGGACAGCAAGATGAAGAGATCCAAATAAACCGGGATGTGGAGTTCACGGATCTGCAGATGGAACTGGAGTTCAACTAATAAGAAATAGTTAGCAAGGTTGTAAAGCAAGGCTGTAGAAAGGAAGCAGGAATGGAGATAGAGTAAAAGGCTATATAGTAGGTAGAGCTAGGGGCCAGGGGGATGCTGCAGACACACTTTTGTACTGCCGACGGTGCACCACGTGAAATACATTGACAGCGCTATTTTGCATAGATGCGTTGCATGTATTGATGGAGTAATCAGCCCAAAACTGACGCCAGTATCAAAATTTCTTAGGAAGTCATGAGTTAAATTACATTCCCAAGACTAGGTGTTAAGGTACGAGTATTACTAGACAAAAATGAAGTATGAATCTCTGTCAGAAATGTTAAATACTAAAGTTCTTGTGAAGTAACTCCTGATAATTTGTTAAATAATAAAAGAGGGGACTCAGTGTTGAATTATATTTAAATTCTAGGGAAGGAACATCATTTGTTTTATCATTGCTGGAGGTACACATACACATCAGACTTCTTACTTACTCCCCTTCACGCCTTAGCACAACTGCCTTTGGGCAAAGGCCCACAGTGTCAAATGGCAGCTCAGTCAGGGTCACCTGGCTTGTCATCCCTGATTTTGAAGTGCGCAGGGTAGGAAGAAGACGACAGTTTCGTCACTGAGAAAAGTTTTCTGCTAAGGTAACGGAATACTATCATTATCAGTTGGACTGTGAAATAGACTACCCGAGGATGTTGTGCAATTCGACCTTGAAGATTTCAGGCGAACACGCAACCATTACAACCCTTACACAATTCTCAATCATTGGATTTCAATTAACTTACATTCATGTTCATTTATCAATCTGTTTTTCTTTTCTAATAACTGATTTCTTCTTTTTGTATCTCCTTTTACTTTCGGTTACTTCATTCACGTGAACACCCTATTCTTTGGAAGTTTGAATTTCAAATCAAAGATTCCTGGGGGCTTGTTCCATATGAATAGGGTTCATCTTCTGAATAATAATAACAATAATAATACTTTCCTATGTACCTAGTTGTACTGCTTATCCAATACAACCGAAAGTCAACGTTCTAAACGTAATTATTCGAAATTAACAGATTTATTTCCTTACAACTGTTGGTATTTCTCATATAATGAAATATTACCAAAAGAGTATTATCCGTTGTACCTAGAAAAGGGTAACACTAACACTTAGATATTTTATATTCATCTGTAAACGAAAAGAAAAAGATAATATCAGAGAGCGCAGCTTGGAGAAATTACTGGAATTAATCCAGCATATATCAAAGAAAATGATTTACTAACAGCCTGGAGGCGTTTAATATTTTTCTTTTCTTGGTGTTTCCCAAAACCTCTAAGATGAGGGGAAATAAATCTCAGCAGAAGTCCTATTTAATTCATTAGAGCAATGAATGAAATTAGGGGGAATTGGCGTTCCATAGACAACCTTACGATGACTTTGGGATCCAGCGACACTCTCGTAAACTTTGGTGAAGTTAGCAAAGTTAGTGAAACGTGAAACAGCTTCTCGGTAGATTTTAATTAGTTTGTTTTGTGATTTCCTAATTCCAAATGACCAACAGACAGCCTTTCTCTTTAGTTATTGGTTAATACCTCTTCAGAACATAAAAGAACAGCTTAAATATTAGATGTAAACAAAGAATCGTATTAGAATTATTATGAATTCATAATTAAGACTTTAAACGCAAGAGCAAGGTAGCGAGAGAGATCAATTTGTAGGGAGTGATTCAGGACAGGAGGAGGAAGACGTAGAATAAAAATAATATCCTTCCAACAAGACCGACGAACGAAAATTCGCTGGCAGTGCAAGGACACAGAATGTAACCACAGATCATACGGAGGAAATTGGCTCAAAAGGGCTCTGGAAGGTTTCCAAGGGTCTTGCTTTGAAGCTGTCTCTTAGACTTAATATGATGATATGAGACAGTGGAGAGAACGAACAAACGAACAGCATAAACAAATGACAGATACAATTGATGAAGGTTAGTAGCCTACCTTCAGAATAATCTTGAGGAATATAGATAAAAAACACGGAAGCATATACAATTTAATATCACGAAATATGCTTCCGTGTTTTTTCAAAATGTACTGTTTTCTGGAAGAATAACTTGTTTACTGCGTGTGTCCTCCAAGGTGTGGCTACCCTCAGGCGTTTCCTCCTTTCTGTAGAGTGAAATCGCCCTTATTGCTAATCTTGTAGTGTCAGTTTGGATATTAAGCCTTCTTTTGACTACGTTGTCCTCTGTAAAATCAGTTTGCCTTAGTAAAGGGTCCGAACAGGACCGAAAGTACTCGGCTATCTCGCTTTTTCATTTTTTCCTTCGTGGCAAAAAACCCTTATTTATACATAGCATCACGTTTTATATACTTCGTGATCAAGTTATATTATATATATATATATATATATATATATATATATATATATAGATATATTATATATATATATATATATATATATATATATATATCTATATCTATATATATATATATATATATATATATATATATAGTATATATATATTATATATATATACACACGTATATATATATATATATATATATATATATATATTATATATGATATATATATATATATATATATATATATATATATATATATATATATATATACATATGAGAGAGAGAGAGAGAGGTATATAAATAGATATTTATATATTAATGTTCATAAAGTATTCCGATATGTCAAGTGTTTGTAATAACTGATTGTGCTTCCCAGCTGATGGCGCCTTTACATTTAATGGTGTTATCATATGACATTAGGAAATACGGCAAAAATGGTCGTTATTGTATTCTTGGTTGAGCTAACGTAAAATACGGCCAAGGTTTTAAATATTGTGTTGTTGGTTCTTTCATTGTTATGGGTGAATTGTTTGTCCTCAAAAATGACACCGGTTTATGATAAAACATTCAATAAGATCTATTGTTTGTCAATCACAATGATCATATTCATGAATATTTCTTCAGAAAAGTTAAAATAATTACTGATAAATGACTTTTAAGTGAATTACAGGAATGGTAACTTTGGGCATCTATATATTATTATGCAATTTGATGAATTTAGTATGCTTGTAGTGAGTTTCGAAAATCATCAACTCTCAACTATCTTATTTCACCTCAGCAGGATGGGTTACTCTGGGAATATTACCAGCTTATTTTGAACTTACCGAAATATATCCTTAATTCCAACTATTACATAACAGGAAGAAAAGACAACCACTACCACGAAGCTACTTGTAACTGCACACTTGGCACCTTGACTAGCACTGGTATAAATAAATTTCGGTCGATATGGTTACTTCACGAAAATGGGTAGCACTGCAAGTCCCGTACAGTAATGGGAAACACTGAATTCGTAATGTTATGCTATTATTTACCGGAAACTTTGAATTCATTCGTCAAACCATGCTAGGATGGCAAGAGCTGAACTAAATCTGAACTACAGGATGCCGAGTGGGAATCTCTAATGAGTAAATCTTATGAGCTTCAGCTTAATTCAAGTTTTAACCTCTTTATATGACCTGATTTTGATCACTGATCCAAAGCATAAAATTTTGAATACTTACGTTCGCAGATATCTAATTATTGTGATTAAAAACATAATAATAATCTTGGCAGTCAGATGACAAAAATGGACAGAAAGAGAAACAGATCAGTTACTAGATGGTCCCGGACAGTATAATACGTTAAAAAAGGACACAATTTATGATTCTAACACATCAAATTAACTGTCATCCGGGTTTCTCTATTTTACTAGATAATCTTCCTAATGAATTAAAATTCCGACGTCATGCAGAAATCACTAGCTACGAATAATGCAAGGACAAAGTTAACGTTCAAAATTAATGGTATCCAAGTAAAAGTAAATCTCAGAAGCTTGAACACAAGCGAACACACACACATACTTACGTATATATATATATATATATATATATATATATATATATATATATATATATATATATATATATATATATATATATATATATCACCAGTATCACAAAACAGACACAGTAAATCCCCTTGGTGGAGGTTTTACGGGTACATGCATGAAAAAATCAAAAGATGATGCCTGGCACCTTGCCAGGCATTATACATATTGCATTATGAAACCAAAGGATTTGGTATTCTGTTGGGGTTTGGAGAATCTGAAACCCTTCGTCTTTGATGAGTTAGAAACATTCAATTTGCTATGGAGCAAGTTTTCCTAATTAGTAGATAGTACTCATTAAAGCTTCATAACAATATCCCACAATACTTCTTAATTTTGGGCATTAAAAAATATTTTTTTAAGAAAACTTTTAACAAAGATACAACAAGCTATGGAGAACGTTTGGTAAAGTGACCCATTCTGTGTAGCCTGACGTGAGATATCTGTCTAACCAGATGAAAGAAGAAAAACACATTTCCGGAAATATGGTATTTCAAAAGTTATTCGTTATCATTATGATGTCATCACAACTTCAGAGTTGAACAATATTAAGATCAGAACTCTGGTGCTTTTGAAAACATGAAACCAGCATAAACCAGACACCACCAACTTTTAATCCAGAGGTTGAATTTTCAGAATCCTTAGGGGTTTTCTAGTCACGGGGTTAAATTTCCAGATCAAATTTTACAATTTTATAATTTTCTGATCAAATCTCAAATGACTTAATTTTTTATGCATTCTCGTAAGTTTTTTTGAGACTATCACCATTGTAAACAAACCTCTTAATAATAGTGTAAAATAGGTCATGTTGAAATGGATTTTTTTAACCCTCTAATCTTTTAGATCCTACTGTCCACAACCCAGTACTTTACGCAGCAGTAAGTAAATTTGAATATTCTCAGGCGAAATTTATGAATTGTACGGTCTACACTGACATTGCTGTGTAAGTGAACTGTAGCAACAGCGTTGTAAACTAAAATTTATTAGAATACTCAAACTGAATATGCATGCATACTTCAAACAGTGACTGTTAACGTTCACCATCATGACAACTAATAAATGCTTCCAGAACAAGTGAAAATAGTACAAACTAAAGATCACCAGCTTCATTGCCTGCAAAATGTAAGGAAGTAATTTAAATCCTCAAACCCTCATTTTCAATTATTTTCTTGGTTCTCGGTAGCATAAACTCTAGATATCTTATTCAGTGGAACATGTAATTTTTTCAAACATTTCCCACAGACTATAATATAATTTGCACTTGATATGTGTACTTAGAATAGTAGACCTACAGACATACTACATTCGGCCAACCCCCCCTGAAATATCTTACAACAACAGTTTTCAACTCCATCATATCTGACTTCATCCTCTCTTTAATAAAGCCAGCATGAGACAACGGAACTCCACTGATTGCTTACATCAACCGAGAATTATCATATGATTTCAAGAAGTGGTGCAAATATAGCTGATGCATGCACTAATATCGAAATATACAATACATACATATATATATATATAATATATATATATATATATATATATATAATATTAGTATATATGTGTATATATATATATATTACATATATTTCATACATACATACACACATATACTATATATATATATATATATATATATATATATATATATATATATGGGAAGCTTTACATGGTATCAGGAAACTATCCATTATGAAATGCAGTAATACAACTTGCAGTTTGTTTGGAATCGTTTAAAGTTAATAAAGAAGCCGTCTGTGCAACTGCATAGAACTCACCCTTTTTGTGTCTACCCATCACACATACCACACTATGGTCATATTTCTTTTTTATTCACAAATTCATTCAAGGATAGAAAAGGAGCAATGCTCACTTATAGATTCAGGCTCTCCTCTTCTCACTATTGCATCCGTTAACAAACTCCTCCATTTACTTTTTTTTTGGTATTTTCTTAGGTTTAATTGTGAACGTTCTTGTAATTAATGTATTTTCAAAGGACAAACCCCATCTCAGAACAAAGTCCCGCCAGACTTTTCATATTCATTTACCCAAATCATTCCGTACTTGTTAACTGTACCTTCCTCTTTGAAATCATCAAAAACGACTAAGCTAGGTAAAGTTTCTGACTACCGCAGAATCCTCCTCACTTCATTTATTTTTCCATGTTTTTCCATGCTGTCACCACCGTCTCTCTTTCTACCGCCATCAAGGAAAACTACCTCTCTCAAAATCTGTTGCTAATCTAAAACACAAAGACTAAGCAGGTACATGACACTTTATCATATATATGTATGGGTATATTACTCTCATGCCTTCATAATCATAATAATCATGTTCCAAAATTGTTTGATCTGAGAAGGTGACTTCAGCGAAAAAAATATGATAGATAGTACTAACATATTTAGTCTATATTTGTAAATACATTACACTGATCTCAGTAGCAGCAAGCCGACCAACAATTTTCCTCTTTTTTGATAATCAAGACCTTTTGTTAATATTATAACCTGAATTCATCTATAATTATTACCTAGACACTTCTTGCTCCAAAGACTGCAGATCTTTATTCCCTTTGGGTTTAATATTATAACCTATTCATGTAAAATTATGCAAACACTTCTTGGTCTAAAGACTGCAGAGTTTTACTCCCTTTGGTTTTAATATTATAACCTATTCATCTAGAATTATCTAAAAACTTCTTTCTCCAAAGACTGCAGAGATTTACTCCCTTTGGTTTTAATATTATAACCTATTCACCTAAAATTATTTAGACACTTCTTGCTTCAAAGACTGCAGAGTTTTACTCCTTTTGTTTAAATATTATAACCTATTCACCTAAAATTATCTAGACACTTCTTTCTCCAAAGACTGCAGAGTTCTACTCCCTTTGGTTTTAATATTATAACCTATTAACCTAAAATTATCTACACACTTCTTTCTCCAAAACTTCAGAGTTTTACTCCCTTTGGTTTTAATATTATAACCTGTTGACCTAAAATTATCTACACACTTCTTTCTCCAAAACTTCAGAGTTTTACTCCCTTTGGTTTTAATATTATAACCAATTGACCTAAAATTATCTACACTTCTTTCCAAAACCAAAATTCAGAGTTTTGTCCCTTTGGTTTTAATATTATTTTAGCCTATTCACCCTTTAAAACTTTTAATCTTACACATTCTTTCTTCCAAACTCAGAGTTTTGCTCCCTTTGGTTTTAATATTATAGCCTATTCACCTAAAACTATCTAAAAACTTCTTGGTTCAAAGACTTCAGAGTTTTGCTCCCTTTGGTTTTAATATTATAACCTATTCACCTAAAATTATCTACACACTTGTTGCTTCAAAGACTTCAGAGTTTTACTCCCTTTGGTTTTAATATTATAACCTATTAACCTAAAATTATCTACACACTTCTTTCTTCAAAAACTGCAGAGTTTTACTCCCTTTGTTTTTAATATTATAACCTATTCATCTAGAATTATCTACACACTTCTTTCTCCAAAGACTGCAGAGTTTTACTCCCTTTGGTTTTAATATTATAACCTATTAACCTAAAATTATCTGGACACTTCTTGCTCCAAAGACTTCAGAGTTTTACTCCCTTTGGTTTTAATATTATAACCAATTAACCTAAAATTACCTAGACACTTCTTTCTCCAAAGACTGCAGAGTTTTACTCCCTTTGGTTTTAATATGATAGCCTATTCACCTAAAATTATCTACACACTTCTTGCTTCAAAGACTTCAAAGTTTTACTCCCTTTGGTTTTAATATTATAACCTATCAACCTAAAATATCCTAGACACTTCTTTCTCCAAAGACTGCAGAGTTTTACTCCCTTTGGTTTTAATATGATAGCCTATTCACCTAAAATTATCTACACACTTCTTGCTTCAAAGACTTCAGAGTTTTACTCCCTTTGGTTTTAATATTATAACCTATTAACCTAAAATTATCGACACACTTCTTTCTCCAAAGACTGCAGAGTTCTACTCCCTTTGGTTTTTAAATGATGACCTACTTGCTTATTCACTAAAATTATCTACACACTTCTTTGCTTCAAAGACTTCAGAGTTTTTGCTCCCTTTGTGGTTTTAATATTACAGCCTATTCACCCCTCAAAACTATTTTTAAAACTCTTGGTTTAAAGACTTCAGAGTTTTGCTCCCTTTAGTTTTAATATTTAACCTAACCTATTCACCTAAAATTATATACAACACTTGTGCTTCAAAGACTTCAGAGGGTTTTACTCCCTTTGGCTTTTAATATTATTAATCTATTCACCTAAAATTATCTAGAGACACTTCTTGGTTCAAAGACTTCATAGGTTTTTTTACTCCCTTTTGGTTTTGAATATTATAAACCATATTTAACCTAAAAAATTATAGACACTTCTTTCTTCAAAAACTGCAGAGTTTTACTCCCTTTGGTTTTAATAGAATAACCTGTTCATCTAGAATTATCTAGATACTTCTTGGTCTAGAGAATGCAGAGTTTTACTCCCTTTGGTTTTAATATTATAACCTATTCATCTAGAATTATCTAGACACTTCTTGTTCCAAAGACTTCAGAGTTTTGCTCCCTTT
This sequence comes from Macrobrachium nipponense, assembly GCF_015104395.2. Lineage (NCBI taxonomy): Eukaryota > Metazoa > Arthropoda > Malacostraca > Decapoda > Palaemonidae > Macrobrachium > Macrobrachium nipponense. The sequence continues at coordinate 35,011,517 of NC_087209.1, read as the reverse complement.
GGTTTTAATATTATAACCTATTAACCTAAAATGATCTAGACACTTCTTTCTTCAAAAACTGCAGAGTTTTACTCCCTTTGGTTTTAATATTATAACCTATTCATCTAGAATTATCTAGACACTTCTTGCTTCAAAGACTGCAGAGTTTTACTCCCTTTGGTTTTAATATTATAACCTATTCATCTAGAATGATCTAGATACTTCTTGCTTCAAAGGCTGCAATGTTTTACACCCTTTGGTTTTAATATTGTAACCTATTCATCTAGAATTATCTAGACACTTCTTGCTCCAAAGACTGCAGAGTTTTGCTCCCTTTGGTTTTAATATTATAACCTCTTAACCTAAAATGATCTAGACACTTCTTTCTTCAAAAACTGCAGAGTTTTACTCCCTTTGGTTTTAATATTATAACCTATTCATCTAGAATTATCTAGACACTTCTTGCTTCAAAGACTGCAGAGTTTTACTCCCTTTGGTTTTAATATTATAACCTATTCATCTAGAATTATCTAGACTCTTCTTGCTTCAAAGACTGCAGAGTTTTACTCCCTTTGGTTTTAATATTATAAAGAATCTAGACAATTGCTCCAAAGACTGCAGAGTTTTACTCCCTTTGAACTAACTTATCCTACCACATTCTCTCTACATGACAAAGCTCCCACAATTCCTGCCCCTTTAAATCGTCCCTACTCTCCTCCTTATGATGCGCAGACAATTCGCCTCTCTATCTTCCTCTTGCCTTTCGTTCACTTACTTTCATTCTGCATTACTTTGCTTTCGCTAAAACTACTTGATTCATCATTCCGTTCATTTAATCCAATCATTTTCTTCTATGCTTTTTGGGAGGAGATACTTTGGGCATGTCAAGTATACCACTTTAGATACGTTATGTATACAAGTACAATATACGTGCAAACGTCTACTTCACAAACTAATAAATACTTACACTGGTGTGCATAATGTTCGTGTAAGTTTGCGTGTGTGTAAGAGAAAGAGAGAGAAGGAGAGCGAGAATCTATTTTCGCCGTTACCATCAATTTGAAATACGATGTTTCATAATGCTGAAAGTGGTGAAACTGTAGAAATATCAGCTTCTCTGAGAAGTCTCACATATTGAAGTGATAAGTTTGTGTTATTCATAATTCTCGAAAGTTAGTGGAAGACTTTTTTTAAAATCTACCTAGGAAAATGATTTTGCTGTTTATATGGTTATCTCGTTATGATATTATGGAAAGCGTTAAGCGAAACTAAATTTTCAGTATGTTATGTAACACAATGTGGTCCCATATACTGAGTATTGTACTTATCTCTCTCTCTCTCTCACTCTCTCTCCTCTCGTCTCTCTCCTCTCTCTCTCTCTCCTCATATATATATATATATATATATATATATATATATATATATATATATATATATATATATATATGTGTGTGTGTGTGTGTGTGTGTGTGTGTGTGTAGTCTCATGCTACAAAGGGTTCCCCAGAGTCCGACCACAAATAGCACCCAGTCTGGTGAAACCATACTCCGAGACATTTCCGGAGATGTCTTATCAATAGAAATAAAGGAAGGAATTAAAAGGAGATATTATGTGATTGAAAGACGAAATATGGCCAGCGACATGAATCCTCGAAAGACAGAAACTCGTCTGAGCGGAGCGACCGACCCCCGCCCTATCATCTCTTCTCCTTTCACACTGCAAATAAAGGAGAAAGAGAAAAGAAATGGGACGACAGAAATAAAAGAAGAAAAGGAGGAAGAATTGGGGTAAGAGCACCTAAATAACTATGGACTCCCCCAAACCGGCGTCGTCGGCCACAGGTAACTTACGTTCCCTCAACCCCATCTGGTAACCATAGCAACGACGCTCAGGAGAGCGCTACAGTGTTACTACTTTTGCAAGCAATACACACAACAAAAATTCGACTTGGAAATGATTCGAGCCCAAAGAAGGTGATTCGAATCTCCTGGCAGGATTCGTTTGGATGTTTCGAGACTCTTTACGCTGGTCTGGGAGCATTAGAAAGGATTGTTTGGTGGCGTCAAAGATGAAAGAATAGAGCTTCTGGAATTGCAATTCCTTTGGTAATGCTTCAGGGGGCATGGGGGAAGAGGAGTTAAGAAGGGGGGCCACCAGGGGAGTCCCAGTAGGGGAGTCGGGCGAGTTGGGGACCACGAGAGAGAAGAGAGAAGAGAGGAGAGGGAGAGAGGAAGAAAGAGAGGAGAGTGAGAGAGAAGGACCAGAGAGAGAGAGAGGAGAGGGACGAGAGAGAGAGAGAAGGGGGGGGGGGGGGGGGGGGAGGGGGGGGGGGGGGGGGGGGAGGGGGGGGGGGGGGGGGGGGGGGGAAAGAAGGGGGGGGGGGGGAGGGGGGGGGAATCTGAAGTTGCGGTAGTGGTGGTGGTGGCGACGGTGGTGGTGATGGAGGGAGGGAGGGAAGGATGGGAGGAAAGGCTCCAGATGGAGAGGAAGCGAGAAGAGTAAGATGAACAGAATAGAAGGAGGAAGATGGAATAACTGTAGTGATGAGATAATACTCGAGAATAATAAACAGACTGGGAAAGGAAGGGACTTTGCCGTAGAATATCATAATATAAAGATCAGAGGACATATATTCAGGGGGAAAAAAAAAGAGTAAGGGCTTGTGGTAAAGAAAAAAACAACGAGGATAATGAAGTCCAACAGACAGTTGGAAACCGAGTTCGTAGTGTGCAATGAGTACACCTGACGAAAAGCACTACATAGTAACTTTCAGAAAATCATGTAGGGACTATGTGCGTGCAGCACAAAAAAAAAAAAAAAAAAAAAAAAAAGAAAAAAAAAAAGACACTCGCACGAAAAATGAAAGAAAATGAACTTTACAGTTTACACCCAAAACAAAACACGCTTTGAAATAAAATGAAGAAAACATATAACAAGGAACAAAAGAGAGGAGTCCGAGAACGCAAGCGAAAGTGTAAGAGGAGGAGGAGGAGGAGGAAGAGGAGGAGGAGACGTAAGAAGAGAACCCGACTGGAAGACCGGCCACCCCCCTTCCTCCCCTTCATCCACCCCCACCGTTTCTTACTCTGTAGAAGGCATCGCCGTCCGACGCAAGGTATTCCACGAAAAAGATTCCTCCAGACTGCGTGACGCCACAGCCGCTGGTGCTGGATCCAAACTGGGGCCCACTTTTAACAAACTTCGAACGACCGCCAACCCTACCTCTTCAACCTTTTCTTCTTCTTCTTCTTCTATCAACATGCTTTTTATAATTTTTTGATAATTTTCTCCATGAATGAACAGTGAATCCGGATAAATTTAATAACAGTACTTCCGGAATCGGGTCAAGCTATGCAAGCACGTAGTACCATTATCATCAGTCGTTTGACAACGAACGAAGTGGTTTTAAATCCGTATTTTTAATGACACACAAGCCATTGGCAAATGCATGTACTGTATTTATGCGAAAGTATACCAATGCATTGCATAGCAAACCGAGAGTAGGTACGTTGATCTGATTAACATTAAGCGTTGGTAAACTAGACTTCCTCCCATTTACAGTATTCGTGCTATGAATTTCATGCTGACTTTGATATTTTTACTGCTTATTTTACCCAGCAATTTGTTTTCGTGATCGCAGACCTACTCTTAGGATCGGAAGCCGGAAGTGACATCTGCAAAATTTGTGTATTTGGTGTCACCGGAGTGCTAAGATATGCATTATATTCGCGCATATTATTAATGCCGCTCTTCAATAAGATTTGCAACTTCCGTGATTTTCAATGAATGTTTGCGCACAAAATAATCACACGGAACAAACTCCAGATTCTTCCTGAAGAAATAAACAAATTCTGCTTCATGTCAGCTTTCACAATGTTTATATAAAATTTACAATTATATTTTATCTTACCTGTGAATTAAATTTCAGTCACAAAGCTGCAGAGAGTTTAAGACCTTCCAGATAACGCCAGGATTGCGTAGTTTTTATTTGTTTATTTTTGTAATTCCGCCTTCCGCCCAGTTTTGGAATTTTACTCACTCACTTTAAAGTCCTGTATTCCAGCACCTTCCCTTAAAATCCCTTCCTAACTCAATAATCTTTTCAATGAAAATAGTTCTTTTGCAAGTCTAGTTCACTGCATCTTATGATTTTGCATCTCACCCTCTTAATGTCATCAGTCAAATTACCTTCAAACATTCATTATTATTCTTTGGTATCTTGACTATAAGCCAGATTCTACAAGTTATATCCCTTATTCTCTAACCTTGTTGGTAGCTCCAAGTTTCTACTGTATTCTTAACAAAATGCCAAGGTTCTTGAGAGACTCCAACAAGCAAAACTTCCACAGATGCCATGTCCCTATCATTGATGTGGGAGAACCTGCCTCCTTTTCCTGCTCTTGACGTTAGAGAAACAAATTATTCATCACAAGCACAAGCTCACGTCATCACGACCAATCCAGCTAACATTCTTGAACATTTCCTTACTTCACATTCTTCTAACTACTTATGTAAAGAATTTTTCCTCTAGTGCCCTCACATATTTGTATGGCCTATACCTCTGCCCTCCTCAAAACACTAGGATAATTCTGGTGCTTTGCTACCAGATCTCTGATCTGCAAGTGCTTATGCTGGTGAAGCCATAATCCTATTGATAAAAGAAGTCGCCTTTTTCTAAAAACCTTCTGTATTTTACCCTTTGATTTGATGGGGTCCTGTTCTTACCATGGCTGGTTGAGAGAATGCGTGTATTGTATTGTTTTTACCTTTTTGCCTTTGTCATTACTTTTATTAATAATGAATGTAACAGAAAACTCACATAAAGTCAGGTAACCTTATCTTGTCTCATCGCCAAATTCTCAGTATACGGTATCTGAGGCCTGATTTCCGAGGATACAGGGAAGGACGGAAATTGATTAAGTTCTATGGGTGAATCCATTTTTTTAAGCAAATTTTTCCTTCACAGACAGATGCCAAAGCTGTTAACCCTCCTAATCTGCCTTTTAATTCATCAGGTAATGGACAAATGTGATAGTGAGTGCTATTCTCTTTTCTTAATGCGGCAGTGTACTACCTAGGTAGGTAACAATGACACTATATATTAAGACCCAAGTTAAAACAGGGGCCCTTTTGTATGGATCACAAGACTGCGACTCACTTTGAGATCTTGCTTACCCACATTATTTACATTGGCAATTTTCTCGATATGTCTTTCATGTTTTTAATATTAGGCTTTTTAACGGGAATGTCACGATATTTCTCATCCGATGCTCTCTTTCTCTCTCTTTTTATCGCACATCCAAAACGTATCAATAATTATTTTTAGATAACTTCATAACAATACGCGATGCAAACAGTTTAAATAAATAAGACAGAGAAGTACAATGCTTCAAGGTGGCTCTAGAATCTCTAAAAACCTCACGAGTACCGACATTCACAATATCTGATGTCGGTGGTTTAGGTAATAAAGCAAAAACGGGTCCTGGCAGAATAGTGGCTCGTAGGTGCAGGGAAGGTGCCGAAATGAATAAAAGCCTTGATACGGATATCCGGACTCGGACTAACCAACACTTGCATTCATAATAGTATAGTCCAAAATGTTGGTATAATCAGAGGGTGAAGAGAATGAAAGAATTACGATAACACAACCCGTGATATCGTGTTATTTCGTCATTATAACGATATTCTCATTTATCTATTGTTTTTCAGAGATTTCTCCTTTTGAAACCAAATTATGGTACATTAATTTTACCGAACAGTTGGTCTGACTCAATATCTTTACTATACTAAACCAACTGTTAATTTTAACTTTTTTTTCTAAAACACGTTACAAAAGACTTTAGTTTTCATTTGCACGGATAAAGTAGAGTACTTCTGTAAAAAAAATGGAATGCGCAATACACATATACATACCAAACTTC
>NC_087209.1:34988117-35000617 GCF_015104395.2 Macrobrachium nipponense | reverse complement strand
AAAACGCCTTCTATCGAGTCTCACTCGCTACGATTCAAAGTCATGACATAAAAAAAAAAACCTAATGTTTTCATAACTCTAATGTTTCGTAATGGAGAATCTACAAAGGCTGAGATAAAAGGTTTTTTTCCTCAACTACAACAAGAAAAACAACAAAAATAATCGTCTCATCCTCGTCGGAGGTATTGTTCGCAATGAATTGTGATCCCAGGTTATTCCTTAGAGGCACCGCAGACGCTGTTCATCTGTCACGGAATGAACATTCGCATCTTTCTTGGTTGGCGGAAGATCGCGTAAGATTAATTATAAAACCGATATCAATCGTCAGTCTGTTGCATATTTGTAATATCACGATGGAATAGACTCGCGTCTGTAAGGTATTATTATTATTGGAGTTAACCATACCACTGACTCCAATTTCTAGGCTCTCATACGAGAGATGGATTGAAGAATTAGTTCTTAAACGAAGGGTTTGTTTGTTTGTTTGTTTGTTTGTATGGTGTTTTTTCGTTGCATGGAACCAGTGGTTATTCAGCAACGGGACCAACGGCTTTACGTGACTTCCGAACCACATCGAGAGTAAACTTCTATCACCAGAAATACATATCTCTAACTCTTCAATGGAATACCCGAGAATCGAAGGGTGAAAACTGGAACAAGACATCGTTCAAGAAGTATCAAAACTACTCAGTATACTTTATGCCTCATCTCATATACATACTCGTAACATTACGTACACAAGAACAACTGGGATCCTAACATCCTCATTATACTAAAGGTAAAACGAAGTTTTAAGGCAAAAGGTCAAACGTTTAAAACAATCTATCAGTAATTGGAACCCCAAAACTAATTCAAATGGAATATCTATCCCTCTCTCTCCTTTGGAGGTCACCCTTCATATTATATATATATATATATATATATATATATATATATATATATATATGTGTGTGTGTGTGTGTGTGTGTGTGTGTGTGTGTGTGTGTGTGTGTGTGTGTGTGTGCGTGTTGGTGTGTGTCTATAAATATAATGGAATCTACTGGTCACATTTTACCAGATACGTATATAATCGTAATAACCACAAGGCACTCTTAACTTCTCGATTTCTTCACACTTTTTGGATTCGTTTCTCACTAACAAACACCCCTAAGATCCAACTGGAATAATATGTATCAATTCTGACGTCCCTAGCTGAATTCGAACCCGCATCCGGAGTATCACAACGAGGTCACGTTACCACATCATCCTATGGACGTGAGAATTCGTCATATTCTTCCCTTTGGATCTAAGGCTTTGTGGCAACGAGCGTATCTCAAAATTGTGAAGAAATCTAAACGTGAAGAGGGCATTGTGGCTATTACTACTGTGTGTGTGTATGTTTATACACACACACATATATATATATAATATATATATATATATATATATATTATATATATATATATATATATATATATATATATAAACAGCTCTCGATAAGGGCCAGTGGAGGCTGAAACTGTTGAGCTATAAGGAGTTTCAGCTTTTCTTTTCTTTTCCCCTGAGGACTACAACCTCATATATATATATATATCTAATATAATATATATATATAATATATATATATATATATTATATATATATATAGATATATATATATAGGGGTAGTAGCTCCTAAGATATTCATTATTTATTATTATTATTATTATTATTATTATTATTATTATTATTATTCATTATTATATTATTATTATTATTATTATCATTATTATTATTATTACTGACTTGACACAGAGTAAGGGAAAAAATGAACTGAATTCCACTAGGTCGAACGATGAGCTCTACAAATCGTCGATTGTTTTCAACACCATTTAACTAGAACAGTCCAGCCGGCAAGTTATGTAACGGCTAAACTGTAGGGAGCCGAAGATAATTGATTTCTTCATTATCCCGAGTTCTGATGGTCACTGCTCATTTCTTTCTTGCTGATGATACTTCAACCTGATAATTATGTCGTTGGGCAACCCCTCTCCATACTACCTTCACCTTTTGCCAGAATAACTTTACTATTTTTGTTAATTACGGACAACCTTCCCCAATACAATGTTAATAACAATACTAATTATAACTATAGTAGTCATCACTATTGTTTAATGAACAGATTTCAATTTATACAGCATGAGAACAGACTGTTTGTAAATGTCTCTTCGAGGAGTTATTAACACACCTTTCTGCAAAGAATTCGTAATGTACGACATAAAAACAGTGTATAACCTCAACGTCCTGAAACATTCGTAATACTTCATTAAACATGATTATTATTACTCTTATTACTATTATATGAGTAAAAAATATGCCACAAAAAATCAGTTCCTCAGCCAATATTTAATAGCAAACTCGTCTTGAAAAAACAAGACACAAAATGAATGTTTGATATTGCCACAGATTATGCCCTGAAACTTAGTTGGGAGCCAATGGTATCTTGTAACATTTCAATATTTTCCAGCAGCAAGTTCCGATTTACGGTATTTAATCTAAAAAATATTTCATTTGAAATTTCATCGGTAAACCCCAAATATTTTGACATCCATTAGCTTCAGAATAATATTTCCAATATCAATGTATGATTGTTCATGTTCATCTCTCTCTCTCTCTCTCTCTCTCTCTCTCTCTCTCTCTGTCCTACGGTAAGGGCCAATATATCTTAGCTGAGTTTAGATCATAACCTCTTTGAGGTTGATGTCCGCGGAATAACCATATTAAGTATTATTCGTGTAAAACCTTTAAATAACTTTTACGCTCATTCTTTTAATTTTCAAGTTCCATTCATTACGCTACAAATCCCATATTAGATTTTCCCTGTGAAACTTGAATATGAGTGGACAAAAACTTCTTAAATATCGAATCACGATTTGACATTTACGGCAGTGGTGCATTTTCCTCGACAAATTAACAGTAAAGAAAAGAAATGTACCTCTGAACAGCAGTTTTTCCAGCCTTAGAATCAAGGTCAAAATGGGTAAATAGCCATAGGTCTAATAAAACAACAACAACAACAACAACAACTAAGAGGCGAACTATCATATTCTTCAAAGGGTTTTGAGTCAACAGATGTATTATGCTATGTCATCACAACAATAAAAAGTGTTTAAGTAAACCATTATGATTGAGAAAATTTAGGACTTATTTACCTGTTACTCTAACAGAACGCTTAGGATGTCTGGTCAAACTCACTCTCTCTCTTTCTATGAATTATATCCGATCATAAAACACATTATATGATGGTCTGGCTTTCTACAAAGTTTGAATGAAACATCTTCTTCCATTTAGGAGTAGTTTAAACTACAAATTAATTGGTACAGACACACTGATACAGAGACAGGCAAACAGACGAACGAGGGAAAACTAAAGCTCTCTTACCACAACCCTGGGAGTAGGGACAAAGAAAAAGCAGAAGTAAAAAGGTTAAAGCATCTGCCTCAAAATTAAATTAACTATATGTAACTAAAACACATTTATAGTATATAAGATATACTTAACCTCTGGATAGGAAACCAGACTGATGCGGATGGCTTAAGCATGTCTTGTTCTGTTAGAGCCACTGTACACCTGTTGACCTAAGCAGTGAATGATATACCACGTACATAGTCGACTGTAGTCGATTGTAACCATGTTCTAAGAAGGATAGCCTTACTCCTAATGACTTGTGAGAATCGCAAGGCTAAAATGAATAGAATCCAACTCCTCTAAGAGGAAGATATACAAAGTTAGAAAAATATTTACTTCCACTCATCTGATCATTCTTTCCAGCATGTAAATATTCACAACTAACAAGAAAGATTTACATTTAGAAATTCAATCTTTCCTGAAAATTACTGAAAAAAGATTAGCGTCAATCTTCCTAGCAATAGGGTTCAAACAAACCTAATAAAAAAGTACAACACATGAATTTGGTCACGAACAAAGACGTCTTTTTTCACAAACTGGTATCAAAACTGGGATTTCTCAATAACCTCTGAAGTTTATGAACCTCAATCTTTAAATACTATGGCGGAACGAAGGGCTTCAGATCTTGATTTACAAATATTGAAACTTTTAAGTAGCTAGGTTCGTGGATCATTTTAAAGCTATAGGCCTCTGATGAAATCGATACGTGATGCACTCAAAAAGAAAATAACATATAATATTTCTAAATATTTTTTATTACTTTAATAATTCGAATAGCAAAGATAAATCGCCCCAAAGAGAAATGCTATGCAAGGATTTCCGCAATTAATGTATATTCTTTTTCCTACTAGCTGGAAAAACTTCTTTGGTTTAAACACTCAAGGGGTTATTTTAAGTAATAAGAGCTGAGCTACATATGGAGATCAAATGCTCACTGTTATGAACCCTTGCAATTCAAATGAGACAATACTTATGCAAAACCTATATAAATTCTTTTGCAATATCATGTCAAAAAAATGACTAAAATTCAGTATCCTACTGGGTGAAAGAGCTTTCTATGAGTCTCCTTAATTGAAAAGAAGTGTCTCACTCATTTAATTCCAAGGTACAGTTTATAGTTATATGAGACGTTAAAAAAATGGAATTAAAGGTTCGTTTTTACATGTATCCGAGAAAGTTCTGTTAAAACCGGATGGCCTGGAAGTGGGTATGTAGTACATAAATCCGAAATTCTTGAGCGAAACGACCAACTATGTATTAGTGTGATCAAGGTCTCTTGTAGGATTCAAGGTCAAGTCTGCTTGAGAGCTAAATTATTTACTCCCTTGACGTATTGGAAAGTACAGTGAATATTTACATGTTATTTGGCTAACTGATTTCAATTTACATTGAAATTTATTTTTAAAAAAATATCATTACTAAAGTAGCAAGTAAGTGATATTTCATCAACTTTATCCTTTTCTGAGCTAAAATTTGCAACAGAACTTTCAGAAATTTGTAACATTCATTTATTTTATACATGACATCGATTAGGTTAAGGTGGTGGCTTGGAAATGCTAATGGGCCAAATCCCAATTTTCATGAAAATTATCAACAGGCAATTCATTTAGTGTTGTTCCACTGAGACCCAGGTCAGGAGACGAAAGCATCGCATTCTATACATTTCAACAAAAGCTGAGGAGGAATTACCCTTGGAATATTTATGAAAGGCCAATCATTGGCACAGGAAGAGGAAATTACATATTTTCTTTTTAGATGAAGTCCGGAAACAGAATTCAGTAAGAGCCAAAAGGCAGGTGTTCTGACTGCTACTGACCAATGCAAGACCCTTTCGATGGAGTTGTTAAATTTTTTTAAAAAAGACAGTAGTCCGCAGGGGTTTGGTATGTTGTATACTTATGTTGACTGAGCTAGAAGTCGACATCAAAATGAAAAATCTCGGTGCCTCATAATTTTTACAAATTATATAAAAATATAAAACAACACAAAAGAAAAAACCAAATTAATAGAACTAATAAAAATTATAATAATAATAGCATATGAATCCACCTCTTTGCAACACCCTTGCTAAACATACAGCGCGCCATCAGCTGAATTACGTACGGGGTTTGGTTATTACTGTTATTATACCTAATGATCATACACTGTTATGGAACCGGCCAAAAGACCACAGCCTTTCACAGAAAGCTTCCGATCCCCTTCAAAAAAAGAAAAAAAAATAAGTAGAATGGTGAGGAAATATCTATTCATATTATATATTTCAGATGTGAATGCGTATACTTTCTTATAAATAATAACACAACTATATGTATGAAATGATAAAAAAGTAACAATCTATAAAAAATAAAGACTAACAATATATAAAAATAACGGCTAACATAAAATCAATAAACACAGTAAATTAAGCTTAGGTATATAAAGCATCGATTACGGGAACTGACACCCAAAAACTTGGAAGGACATGGCACAGAGACTAGGGGATATCTAAAGTTTTTAGCAAAACATCACTGAAAGGTGATGCTCAGTCACTGGATAGCTAAGGTTAATAGCAAAAAAAAACACTGAGACGGGGTAGGAGGTCTTGCATTAATTATCTTAATTATCATTCCTTTTAAATCCTCTGTTATCATCCAACATGATCACGTTTTGGAAAAGCCATGTTCGATGTGATAAAAAGTTCACCGAATAATAATAACAATAATAACAATCGTACCAATAACTGTTTCAGTTTAAATTAAGGTAGATGCGGAAATATCTAGTCTAGTGGAAGTTTCTACTAGCTACCGTCAGAATGATTCTTTAACTACTCTGATTAGCTATTTTATAAAAATGCCACGCTGGTGATTTCCTATTTTAAACCCTCAGATAAATCGAGCCTGATCTACATTAGAAAATGTTAACTGACGACTCATGGCTTACTTAGGATTTTTCTTTTATTTTTTAATCAGTACGCAAACATACCTTTTGAACTTTATTTGATTCAACTTTTAAATTCATATCACGAGAACGACCACCTAAAAGATACCCGAACATTAAAAGTAAATAAATGTGTTACATTCCGAATTGAATCATTCATGATCGAAGTATGTGCTGTATCTTATTGACCCTTGGACATTGATAAGACAAAACCAACACCGAACCAAGAATAGGAGACTCCAAAATTGTCCCCAGACAAATAGAGGTAAAAATAAAACTGGAGACTCCCTAAGGTTCATGGTTTTATACGAGCGTAGACCGTGAGCACATAAATCATAAAATGTATGCGTTGATATAACCTTGTAGACAGGAAAATGGACGTACGCGCATCCATAAGCGCCTTCCCCATCCTTCCGCGTAAGTACATATAAAAAAAAGGAGAAGAAGAAGCAGAGGAGGAAGAAGAGTATATTTACCCACACGAGCGAAAACAACCGAATACGTAGCGATAATACCTATCTATAAACATATATACACAGAAGAGGCGCACGAGCATACACTCCTTCGCAACCCGCCGGGGCTACGAGGGGCAACACTCCATCTAAATGTGTGTTTCCATATCCATCTCATCCTGAGCAGAGGGTGAAGCGTTCATTTTCCTTTGCTATTTGTGTTGCACATCTGCCTCTTGCATGCTCAGGCGACATCACACAAGATTGTGGCTCCTTTTATTGGTATTTTGTGGAGAGCCTAGCGAAGACTGTCCTTTGTTACAGGTGGAGGAGGAGGAGGAGGAGGAGGAGAGGCAGGAGCTGCAGAGGCAGGAGGAGGAGGAAAAAATGACGAAGAAGGAAAAGATGTGGAGGAAGGAGAAACAGGGGTGAGGAGGGGGTTGTTTCTTCAAGGCTTGCCTTAAACATACCTCTTTACCCTCGAGACTCTCTCTCTCTCTCTCTCTCTCTCTCTCTCTCTCTCTCTCTCTCTCTCTCTCTCTCTCTCTCTCTCTCTCTCTCTTGTATATGTATATATACATATATTTTTAACTGAATGTATCTGCTACGCCTTTTGTACTTTAAAAATGAAAGAAATGACAAAAATCTGATTAAATTCTTGAGAGTGCTCTCTTAATGTCTTATGAAACAGCAAAAGTTTGGTATTTTCCGCATGCACAGATTCTGGAATTAGCTTAAGAATATAAACTGTCTTCTATACCCATAAGCTCAGTATTCGGACACGATTGCACGTGGGGGTGGATGTATGAATCCACTCATTATAATGTATATATATATATATATGTATGTATGTATGTATGTATATGTATATATATGCATATATATACATATATTTATACATATACATATATATATATATATATATATATACGTATATATATATATATATATATATATATATATATATATATATATATAAATTGAACCCACCTCTCACTAAATCCCGAGGCAGATCCTTAAAGGATTCGTAAGTACCATTTCTGCCTTTACAACACTAATCTGTCACAATTAGTCGATTGTTTTATCCCACCATACTTATGAACAGGAAGGTTAACATCCTTTGTTAAACTATATTTCACACACACACATACACACACACACACACACACACACACACACACACACACACACACACACACATATATACATATATATATATATATATATATATATATATATATATACACATATATATATACATATATATATATATATGTATATATATATATATATATATATATATATACACACATCAATTAGGGTACGAATGCATTCAACTTTAGAAAATGTGTGTGCAACAATGAACGTGAAATATGGACGTTTCAGAACCCATAAACTAATGCACATTTATGACCAGTAATGTCTGAAGCGATTACGTATTTAAGATGAATCTTGAACACTGTAGCAAGTACCACATTTTTATTTACAGCCGTACCAAAATTATTACCAATGGATTATAATGCATTTATATCTATTGCATAAACGTTTTGTAAAGTGTAAGTATTCTATCATGTGCGCATTTTGCACGTATAAAAGTTCTTGGTAAATCAAACGTACACCATAAAATCATGGTAAACATATTTTCTTGATTAAATTAAGATTTTTACGGTCAAGAATAATTAGTGAAATTATAAACTTCTATCACTTTCGGAACCATTCGTTGACGTCACATTTAAAAAGCAGTGAAAAACTTTTATTCATTCTAAAGAATCTGTTACTCTGTAGCGAGAAAACAATATTTCAGCTGACCAGATGATCGGATCTATATAACTTCACAATAATTTGACCACGTTTCACGGTGTGTGTATTAACCTGTAAGGATAGTTGGTTACCTTAGCTGAATGTATGAAGGTTTGGTGAACCTACCTCCAAATTAAACGTTAAACAACTACGAGTACACTGCTAATGAATGGCTACGTTTTCAACAGCGACTACTATTCGCTCTTTTAAGATCTTGTAGAAGTCACAAGGATTAGAAAATTCCGAGTCAGTATATCCCGTTAAAGATTTGTCAGTCAGCTGATTAACCAGACGTGTCACTGTCTTGGCAAGGGAACGTTTCTCTGTTTATTCATAGCAAGTCAGAAGCATTCATAACACCCAGTAAAAGTCAACGAGCTGTAAAAGCTGTTAAGGCAGACTGGCTATTCGTTTAAATATAAATCAACTACGCTTAACTCTCACTTGGCTAGAATGATCACCAAGGTTCACTGCTAAAGGATATTGTCGTATTAACTTAAAATCCCCACAAGGTGGCTATTTTACAAGGTGACCATCATCTGGATTGTAAAATGTACCGCTTTGCCCTTGATATTAGTTGAATTCTCTAATCAGTATGGGTTTAGCCTCTCTCTCTCTCTGTCTCTCTCTCTCTGTCTGTCTCTCTCTCTCTGTATATATATATATATATATATATATATATATATATATATATATAAGACTGTATTTTTTAAAATCTACTTTGAATTTCAATATAAGAATCACACAAACTTTTGACACGGCTGGATAATTGACGTGTCTTTTGTGTCACACACAAACTAATTCTCCTCTGAAAAGAACATAACATAATTCATTTATGCTACTTCCGTACTAAATGTGAATATTAATAATAAACTGAGTGAAAATGAAATCTGCGTCAATCAAACTAAGTTGGGTAGCGAGGTACTAGTAGCTGAAAATGTATCCTTGTTTAGCGAGGATTCAACTTTCTTTGGGTGTACAACCATAGAGACACCCTCTGATGGCAACATAAATACGCACGTCGAAACATATTTAACATTTAGGTCTACCATATCTGATTTTATGCACTTTAAAATTTGTATCCTTACGAATGACAGCACTTAAAACTACGGGATCAGTTAAGCGATGAATCGTGGAAGGGTGAGTACCTGACCTACCATGGGAGATTGGTGATATTTCACTGTTGTTAAGCCCAAAATACAATTCACTTTGGGTTAAATGGAAGCTGGCATTCAAAATGCTTTATATCTCAACACTGAAATGTTAAGAGTAGCACCTGGATTTGTGGGATGAGTCATCGTGGGACAGCCACCCAGAGGAAACAAGGGATTTTTTTTATTTGGAAGGTCTACAGATCACACAAGATTTAATTACCGCTGAATAAATAGGTGTCTACTTAGTGTATTCCATATATTATATTAAACTATACAGAGTAAGGATGAAAAATGACGAAACATCAACATAAAACCAATTTAGTTTGTATTACACGCTTGCTAAGGAAAAGCTCCTTTTGTCAAAGGCATTCACTTGATAGCAAGATTATATATGATATATTATTGCAAGAACAATAACAATATTTGACACTAACTATGCTCTATTAGTACTACTGAAAAACCTGCTTCGCTCCGTCATGGAGTTACACTAAACACAAGAACTAAATCAAAACAATGTGACCTGGTGTGATACAAAACTGGAGTAAGGTAATCACATCACACATGGATTTGTAATGGTGACTTCTTACCTGCCACCATGTTCATCCATTACCTCTGAAGATTAAATATATATATATATATATATATATATATATATATATATATATATATATATATACACAGATATATAAAGTAAACAATGGCTTAGGGGAAATAAGCAGATCATCATATACAAAAATAACGATGTGCTATAGCATTCCATTGCTGATCAAGTAACTGAAATGAGTGAGGTCTTGAACAAAGGGCTGCGTCACCAACTACCCAGAAACTAAAATGCCGCAGTGGTTCTAAGTAGCCGTACACTGCAGTTATGGGCATATATGCCACGCCCTTCTTGATGCAAGATGAGCTTGACATAAAAGGCAGAACCCCAAATCTTGATACATGAAGTAGTTTCAGCCATAGGACTAGAGACATTTGAAATCCTGTTATTAGGTGTCTTCGGTAGACTTGACGAGTTCTCAAGCATATACAAACTTTTGTCCATCACAAGTGGAGGACAATGATCATCAATCACACAGTCGACAGCAATCACGGGAAAGGTCTGTGGTCTTAAGATGTAAAGTTACCAGTCCTGTTATGACTGCTAATGAAGCCAAGATTGGCCTGTTTGACACATAACAGACACCTTATACTGCATGTGGGGTCAGGCATTACTGAAGTTGCCAGATGCTAGTTGGGGATGGAAGAGTTACTGTGAGATATGAAATATATTCTGGACTGCTCTTACATTTACCACAAAATGCTGTCACGAATAGAATAAATGTAGATTAAACAAGGAATAGAAAGTGCAAATGTTACAGTTATAGACTCATTTACGCTGGTTTTTATCAATGCGCTAATCAAGCCTAAACAGGATAAGGCAGACTGGAATCATTTGAGCACTTCAATGGTGTACTTGCTGTTGAACTGGAACTTAAATTACGACATGAAAATTGAGAGACAGATGTTTCATGTCAATTGATTTGCAAGTGTTGCTAAGTGCTAATAGAGCATGGTAGGCTCTTTCTCAGAGCTGACCTAGTGTCAGATGAACAAAATACTTGAAACGATACCAAAACCACCACATTGGAGCGCTGTACTTCAAGAACTACATGGAAGTTTTCACAGAAAATGTCCAACGTGTAGAAATTTTAGGTGTCTGGGATAATTTCCTTTAAGAGTACCCAAAGTAGAGCGTTCATGGTAATTTTTCATCTGCCATCTGCGGCATTGTCAGGGAATAATTAGTTTACAATGCAATGTCTTATACTATACCTATTATGTTTTTGATCATATCCTTAAAAACATAAAAAAAGTATAAAAAATTGTATTCAGTATATAAAACATAGAGAGAGAGAGAGAGAGAGAGAGAGAGAGAGAGAGAGAGAGAGAAAATGTGTCCTCCCCAACTAAATGTGCACCTCTTTTGTTTATTTTTTCAGGTTATTAGTATTTCACACAACCCTGTTGTCTGCATAATCGTTTCGCTTGCCTGTTGTTTCGGTGCTATTCTAGTTTTCAGTATTATGTAAGTTGCACAGTAGATATTAAAGCTGTACTTTTGCGGGAATAACATTAAACTAAAGTTAGGAACGAACACTTATTCCCTCTAAATTCACATAGAGATGCTAGGCAAATAGCAAGATTAATACTCTAAACACTGCAGATAATGTCCTTTCATGTAAAATTACTGCACAGATGGACAGCGGTATCTGACGAAAGATGGCGCATGCGCACTGACACACCCGTATGTGCCGACACGAAGTCAATGGTCCACAGAAAGGTTGAAGTTCAACTGTTGCTCTTTTTTTGTACAAACACTTTTTTTCTATTCTATTAGTATTTGTACACATTCATTCGACTTTTCGTCCTCCACCCTGCCGCGAAAAAAGGGGGGAAAAATGAGCGGAATATGCAAAAGATTATGCGGAGGGGGAAGAGTCGAAATGCATAACAAAGGCTGCCTTTCATCACAAAAGAGAAGATAAAAAGACGGAGAGTCTGTATACATCTGAAACAAAAAAGGGAAATCCTACTCGCTAAGAGAATTCTATTAATTAAAGAATTAAAGTTTATTCTCCATCTGTTATCAAATTGACGCATTTGCTTGGTGGCGCGTAATTCTAACATCGCCCTTCGCGTATCTATAACAATTTCCGAGTTACTGCTCTCAGAAAATGGTGATAGGACCTTTTTTTTATCATTGTATATC
>NC_087209.1:34948117-34978117 GCF_015104395.2 Macrobrachium nipponense | reverse complement strand
CTCATACTAGAACAACTATGAATTTGAATATAGTGAAGTAAGCTCTAAAGTTAGGGAAAGACAAAAAAGTTAATGGTAGATACTAGACTAGCCAAACGACAAATGAGAAGACAAACGGACGGATGACTACATATGGATGCTGCGATGACTGAGGGGAGATGATAATGTTTCTTTAATTCTGGCAACAGTCATAAAGCCATACTGAATGATACTTTTCACAAGCAGTCGCGGCCTCTGTTACTGTGGACAACGGAATTTTGACGTTTTTACTGTCTTCATCTCTTCATGACCATATACTCTGTATATAACTGTCAATGTGTTCGTCCTTTTCCCAGCATAATGCTGTCTTGATTGAAGATAAATAAAACATGATTCTTTGAATTAGTATTACACATTCTCTTTTGTTGATGATTTAGCAGTCAACATCACTGCCGAAAATATTGTCCCATAGCTGTACTCCTCTCTCTCTCTCTCTCTCTCTCTCTCGCTCTCTCTCTCTCTATCTCTCTCTCTCTCTCTCTCTTCTCTCTCTCTATATATATATATATATATATATATATATAGATATATATATATATTCAAAAGGGTTTCCGATATTGTAGTAATGCACCTGGTAGTCAGGCCGATAGCCTTCTATGTACGTTGTCCTGAATGATCCACAATTAGTGCTACAGTCTTTAATGGAAACTATCAACACCATGTATCCACTCTGCTGCAAAGTTCTGCTACATGGAAACAACAAGGATTTTACATAAGTCTTTTCAATATTTCTTATAAAGCGTCGGTTTGTATTTAAACTACATGGGAAGCTGAAATCATTTATGCATTTATGCTTTCTCATTACAGGCAATGTTCACAGACTGCAACAATAGAGAGGTGTATCACTACTCTTCGGTTCTATAAGGTTTTCTTTCGTTTGATTAAATATGGGAGCTTTTCCATTTTGGGCACCATACCGAGTTCATAAATGAAACAAGTGGAACAAGTACATTGCACTTAGGGGAGATTATCATTATAAAATAAAATAACTATGTTCCTCTCTTGATATTTTCTGAGTGAAACCAAGAACAACTTAAACAAATGACAGCCTCGTAAAATATCAAGAGAAGCACAAAATGTAACAGGAAATAATTTAGTAGTTCTTGTAGGAATGTTTAATAATAGTATCCCAATAAAAGTTGAGTTCATAATACAATTGAAGGTGCCTCCACATTAGCAGAAGATAAATATAAATTGTTATAATCAATGTACTACGGCGAAGGGCAGAAAGGAATCAGCACAAGTGGTCTACAAGAAAGGTTACCGAAAAGAAACAAATATACCTTGGTCATAAATATCAATCGGAAGCCAAATGAAAAAATACAAATGAAAGTAAGTTTTAATGACACTGCAAAACAGACGACTGAATCAGAAGAGGGACTGCTTAACTCTAACAAAGAAAAGTAAACGATTTATACGAAATTCTCTAAATAACAACAGTGGTCTACAGGCCATGCTGAGCCCGTCTTCAGTGATTAAACCTTGCTGACTTGCGCATATAAACAGGTGGAAAAACAAAAAAGGTTTTGACGCTTATAATTTCGCAACACGTGTTTAATTTACTTTAACATACAGTGGCAACAATACCTTAGAAAAATGAGGCGCGTTGCCACTTAGTTTATAAGTATAACTATTACTTAAATATGAGGACTTCACAGACTATGAAGAACTAGTCAAATAGGCAGGCCTCTAGAATAAGTTAGAGAATTCCAAATTTCCACGCTTTACAAACAATGTGTACTACTTCTATGAAGAAGCTTAATGTTACCCTTAAAGTTTCGCCTATTTAGTTCTGAATACCACTGCTCAAAAATTTATACTCTACTAAACACTTTATGTCAGTCTAGCCTCTCTTAAAGATTTAGTCGTTTGACCTATTAGCCAATGTCTATTTGATATACCCCGCATTACTTTGAGAAATGACACAATGAATCCCTAACCCTTGAGTAAGATACTTGATAATTATGTGGTGACAAGAATGTATTAATACATTAAAGGAAGGTTACGAGAGAACTGTGAAAAAGAATGGCAGTTTTCTAATAAAACGTCTAAGTATGCGGCATTCTTCTATACAAAACAGAAAACAGGAACTACATCTCTTCTTCATTCCCCCAGTTCGGGGCCTTTTATAATCACATTTTGGCTCATTCTCCATTTCAACAAATCATTTCATAAATGGATTTAATTATTTATTTTACTGGTCGTAGTAGTAGTAGTAGTAGTAGTAGTGACTAAATATTTGTTCAGTTTAAGTTGTTTCACAAGGTCTTTGAATTTTCTTGTCATACAATTAAGGCCAGCATTCCTAGGATATACAGCTTCCTAATACGCATGCGCGTGCGGAAATACACTGGTCACCTCGTGTCATCACTCGAACAGCTATCGTGGTTTTAATCCAAGCTGCTAAAAAAGAAGGCAACATGTTATCAACTTCAACCTCCCTGTTATCACAAAGGTCAAATTCAGGTGTATGTTGTTAAAGCTGAAATGTACTTGAACCAAAGACGGGGATGTATTATACCAAGAACTGTTAGTAGAGAGGAGCATTTCCACGAATCTCAGAAAGATTTCTTTTGTGAAAAAACACACTAATATTGCACTTCGCCCCATCCACAGAAGTAGCTTCAATCGTGGCATGATTAATCCACTGGTAAGTTTTGTGAATTAAAACGTTAAGAAAGTTTCTTTTTTCCTTCATAAATAAAAAAAATTCTTTAACTTAGATGTAGAGTAATGGCAGTGACTTATATAATTTACGGTTTAAAATGTTTCTCTAAAGCTGTAAATTATTCACAGATTTCCCCCAAAGCGATATCTTTTTTAAATATTCTTCGTTATTTATCGAATTGCTATAAAATTTATTCACATATACGTATATTAAAAATTAATTTTACATGACATGAAATTATAATTCAAATACGTAATTATGAAAAATATACATTTATGATAATTATTTTCATGTTCGCTTGATAAAAGTGAAGCAAATACTAATCATACAAAGCAGATCGAGCGGAAACTACGAAAGAGGAAGAAGAAGCCTAAAAGTAAAGAATTCCCTCATTCCATTCCCCTCCTCTTCTCTTCTCTTCATGTTTTTA
Source organism: Macrobrachium nipponense (assembly GCF_015104395.2). Lineage (NCBI taxonomy): Eukaryota > Metazoa > Arthropoda > Malacostraca > Decapoda > Palaemonidae > Macrobrachium > Macrobrachium nipponense. The sequence goes on along the minus strand of NC_087209.1, from coordinate 34,974,980 downwards.
CACCGGTTTCTGTCTTCTCTTCATTCTGATTCATCAACATCACTAGACTCTCTCATTCATTCTCGTTCCCCCTGGATGGCTCCTCTTTCCCTCCTCCTCACTCCTCAGTCCTCATCTGGTCAGTTTGTTTACGCCATTCTTTCCTCTTTTCTCTCTTCGTCTCTTTTAATTCCAATTCACCTTCTGCTGTCTTCTCCTTCCTCCTCTTCCTATACGGCTGGTTGTTGAAAATCCTTTGTAATGTCTTTTTTTCGTAAGTTCTACTTCTTGCTTCCCATCTCCATCTCCTCCTACTTCTTGCTCTCTTTTCCTCTTCGTCGTCGTCTACGTGGTCGTTGCTGCCGTCGTCGACCACCACCACCACCACAACCACCACCACCACCTCCTCCTCCTCCTCCTCCTCCTCCTCCTCCTCCTCCTCCTCCTCCTCCTGCTTCGAATATCTCCCGACACTTGTTGCTCCCACATAATGAAGCTTTGAATACTTTACAGCGACAAAAAGCTGATTGAATTTTTGCTCTCCCACTATTCCCGTTTCTTCGTCTTGTTTTTTACGAATTTTCTCCACCCCCCCACCCCTCCCCTCCCCCTTCCCATGCTACTACATTCTGCACCAACATGAGTGGAAACTATCATAAAATCACTGATCTAAAGCATTGGCCATGTAATGTTGAACAAAATCAGTATATATATATATATTATATATATATATATATATATATAGATCGATAGATAGATAGATAGATAGATAGATAGAAACAGCCTCTTAACTTATCAATATTTTTACACTTTTTTCATACATTTGTCTCTACAACCATTGAATCCGAAATAATAATCAAATAAAAACCCACCATATATTTAGCTAATTCGAACTCGCGGACAGAGTTAGGGTGAGGTTAAGCTTCATTTGACCTGTAACAAAAAAACCTAAAAGATGTAAGAATTCGAAACCATTATATAGGGATATATATATATATATATATATATATATATATATATATATATATATATATATACACATATGGATACTCATAATCTAAACTTATTTTTAAAGCAATGTAATTCACGAGTAATACCTTCTGAAAGAGGCCAGATTTGGTACCAACCAGGCCGAAATAAATCCTAATTGTTGCTACAAGCCATTCTGCCTCTGTTGATGTAAGCAATGACCAAGGTGCTTCGGTGGTTCGACTGCTGTGGTTAGTCGCAATGGGCTATGGACCACAAGGTTAATAAATAGGACCTATTCCCTCTAGAAGAAAAAGGAGCATAGTAGGAGTGCGTGCTTTTCAAGAGCATAATTTTTAGGAAGCAGTTACTGCAAAATATTAGCACGGATTCAGCATTGATTATTTCAAGGACAGTGGCTTCGACTGATGGTTATATCCAGTGAATTTTGGAAAACCTTACACAGCTGCGTCTTCTACGCCACTCTATCATCCTCAGTAAGTAATAAGTTGTGGATGGAAAAGCTTACCTCACTATAGATAATCTTGATACCTAGTATAATATACTGCTGTTTTGAAAAATGTCAGCTTAGTTTCTCTGACAACATAAGCACTTTCGTAGTTTTAGTACCTCACCTCACAGTACATTGGTAATGATTGGCCTTAGGGAAAAGGCAAAACTGGTTTATTGAACTTTTGAAGATAAACAATCTGCTGAGGATATCCCACTCCCTCATACTTGTCACCCTGAACCTATTCTAACAAAATCTCCATTTTGCTATAGGGATGCAGAGAAAATTCTGGATAATCTTGATAGCTGGGGTTGAGATGATCCTGATAGTTTCTTCCTTATGTTTTTTAAAAAGGTTTCTAGTGTGTTATCTCCCAAGATTAGTAGTATCTTTGCAGATCAGTGCAAGCTTAGTAATGCAGTGCCTGTTCCAGAGAGTGTCACATCTGCAGACTGCAGTAACCACAGGCCAATTTCTATTCTCCCTTTGCTCTCCAAAGTAGCTGAAAAAAACTTACTTTTAAGCCAATATATAATTATGTGGAATCCAAAAGATTGTTAACTAATAGTCAATATGCATACAGAAAGTAGTCAGGTACTTGTGATGCTCTTTCAGACTTGCCATGCCATTTACAAGGTTTTGAGTGCTGAGTAATTCAAATATATTTTGGTGCTGCTTTAGATTTAGTAAATCATAAGGCACTTATTTATAAACTTCAAAATCTTGGAGTGGATAGATATGTTTTAGATTACTTTAAGATTCCATACAGGTAAGAAGTTGCAAGTTGCTGTTCATGGGATCTTCAGTGAATCAAGACCTATTGTGTCTAGAGTTTCACTGGGTAGTGTTCTTGGTCCATTATCAGCTTTGGTGTATACAAACAATATGGTTGTTGGCTTCGAAAAGAAGATTGTTCAGTATGCCCATGATGTAATATTTGTGGGTGTAGAGTAGTACAGTCTCCACTTATGAGAAATGAAGCTGCCCTCAGCCTCAACCAGAACATGGACCTGATCAGTTGGTGGGCTATGAGACTGAACTCCAGTAAAACAAAAACCCGAATGATTAATAGATCTCGTACAGATTTTCCACCCCATCTTCCAGGACGTCGTTGAATAAGTGTGAAGCTTTAACTATTCTAGGTGTATTTTTTGACTCACAGCTTACATTTGAGAAACATCAAACGAAAGTGTCAGTAAAAGTTGGGTATTTTTCGTAAGGACTCATATATTTATAGCGATGCAACCTGCTTTAAGTTATTTGTGATTCCTTTGTTAGAATATTGTACTCCGTTGTGGATGTCCGTTGCTGCCAGAGATGATCTCTTTTAGATAGATTTGCACGGGGTGGTAGATTTCCTAATATCAGCCGTTATGACTTGGACCATCGATGGATGGTCTCTTATTTGTCATTTTATTATAAGTTGTGTTTTAATAGAGATCTTTTACATTCACAATTGATCCTTGATCCCGTTTTCCTGCCGACAGCAAGCAGATTCTCTGAAGAGCACCACAAATATACAATAATTGTGTTTCATGTCGAAGTTTTCAGTTATTGAGACCCTTTATTCCTCGCATCATTGGGCTCTGGAACAGATTAGTCTCCCTGAGGATGTCTCGCAATTGGAATTGCAGATGTTCAAGGATGGATGCAATGCATTACTACCCTAATGCTACTCTCCTTGCATTTTAATACATATTTATCTAATTATTAGTTTATTTTCTTCCTTATAATATGAGATCTCTTCTTTCTGTATTTCCCTTCAGTTTCTCTTACTTCCAAATGAGCATCAGATTCTTTGGAAGCTTGAATTTCAAGTCAATGGACCCTGTGGGCTTGTTCCATAAGAATAGTGTGCATCTTTTGAATAATAATAATAATAATAATAATAATATAATAATAATAAAATAAATTAATAATAATAAAAAAATAATAATAATAATAATCATAATAAAATAATAATAATAATAATAAATATAATAATAATAATAATAATAATAATAATAATAATACAATAATAATAATAATAATAATAATAATAATAATAACATTGGTAACAACTAGGGTTATGAAACCAACGTTTTTTTTAATTTCATGTTTTTTTCTTTCTTTTCGTTTTTTATATAGCATCAAATTTCTCCACGTTTGAAGACCTTACTTATAGTACCTATAGACCAGAGACGTTATTTAAGGCTCACGCCTTCCTTCTTGATTAGAGGAATTACAGGAATCATTAAAATAAGGATTTTTTTTACTAACTTATTAAATACGATTTTCTCTGTTTGATACTGAACACGTCTTGTACTATACATACTTTTAAGGAACTGGTGCTAGCCATAGATTTCATACCTCTGATACAAGTTTCAGTTGAACATGTTTGATACAGAAAAAACATATAATTATGTCTTATATCATACTGTTTCATAACATACTTTTAAGTAACTGGTGCTAGCCATAGTTTGCATACCTCTCTTCCTGTTCAAATGGATTGAAATTGAGATAATTGACCCAAGAACCTCACGGTTTCAAGATGATTGAAAAATAATACTAAAACATGTTTGATAATTGAAAATTTCAGTGTTCAAATGTGAAATATTGGAAATCTAATTATATAAATGTAGTTATGTACCGAAAACACCCCTAATCTCAAGTTGCTGATGGTTGACATAACATTAGTTTTCCTTACTTTCTGTAGTTTTTCACAATAACAGATTTTTCTTTCCAGTGTTAAACAGGCCTGTTACCTAAGCTCTACGCATAGTATAAGCAAAGCTAGCCATTTTTCGTAGTTTAGGAAGCAATTGAATGTGAATAAATGTTTAAAATTAAAAATAAAAATATTGGCCTCGTTTTTTTTACAATATTTTTTTTCCCCAAAAAAACAAGCCTGTTTTTTTCCAAGTTGTAACTCTCTCTCTCTCTCTCTCTCTCTCTCTCTCTCTCTCTATCTCCTCATCTTTCAAATATAACTAATATATAGATATGTATATATCTATATATATGTTGTATGTATGTATGTATAAATGAACTACATAGCCAAAAAAAATACCTTTTTCTGGAGTTCATAAAATTTAACAATATATATCATTTATAATATATTAATATATGTATATATATATATATATGTATGTATGTATGTATGTATAAATGACTACATAGCAAAAAAATTACTTTCTTCTGGAGTCCCTAAATATATTATATATATATATATATATATATATATATATATATATATATATATATATATAATATAATATAAAACATGACCTCATTCTGATACTCGGGATGCGGATTTGAGTCCTGCTACCAGACATAAGAATTACTTCACATATCCTTTATTTGCATCTAAGGCTTTGTTGTGACAAACGTATCTAAAAAGTGTCAAGAATTCGAGGAAACCACAGGACATCTGTGAGAAACCAAAGGGAAACACGAGCGACTGAACACTCCTGGACACGACTACTGACAGCGAAGCAAATCAAGGCTATCGGTCAGTGACGAGAATCACGCCCTTGCCCACACCCTCAGCTGCAAGTCGCGGCAGAGGGAACACCAGGAATGCCCATGCTGCTGCCCAGACCACCGATGAGAGAATGAGGCCTACTGAGTCGCTGACCAACAGAAATTCAGCACCCTAATGACATCCTGTTTGAAATTCAGAAGTCCGCATGCAGCAATGAAAACCTTGTAAGTCGATCTTACGGGCTGCTCTAAGAGCAAGAGCCTGTGCTGTCATAAGGCCAGATTAATCTTAAACAGCAAATCATCTGTAATCCAGTCCTGATGACGCCGCCGAGAACAATCTCGAATAATTTTTCCTTGTTCCTGAGAAGCTTGCCACAAAAAGAGTAAGTACAGACTCATTCAAGCCTTAAAGATGTATGTATATGTATGTATATATATATATATATATATATATATATATATATATATATATATATATATAGATATATAATATATATAGATTATATATATATAATATGATATATATATATATATATATATATATATAATATATATATATATATATATATATAGTATATATATATATATATATATATATGTATATATATATATAGATATATATATATATATATAGATATATATATATATGTACATATATATATATGTGTGTGTGTGTTTGTACACGTGATGATATGTATGGTCAACCAAATCAAGTTTATTCATCGTAAAAAGTCTATGCTACAGGAACTGTCTTCTATATGAATTTTGTTCGATAACGGAAAGGTTATAATACTCCAAAACGCATGAATGGCAAAGAAATCAGTATTCTGAAAGTGAATGGTATGAGAGGAAGTGATTAGAGCAGTTGACCTCCACAAAGTTATTGTAGAATTGCATAGCCTGTAGTGAAAATTGTACCCAAGAAAGTGTATGCGGCATATAGTCAAGACACTCCCAAGAGCATTTCTCAATGTAGTATCTATATAAGAAACACAGACATTCACTATGTAGCCGAAGTGAGTTCAAATTAAGAAGCAAATGCTGCATAATTTAGGGAGAATGAAAGATACAGATACAACTCATGTGAAGGCATGCCGTATGCGAAAAGCCCCATAATCTGAAAACTTACACTTACCCGAATATGTCACTTAAATTTGGAAGAGTTTCATAAGAAAAAAACATTGGAGGTCAGTTGCAATACATAGGTTGTGTTTTGAATATGTAGATAAATCTGCACATACATGCATACTTGCAATAACAAAATCACATTGTGAAGCTGTAAGAAGTAACGATGTTCATTTTTTTATTATCAATGGTATCCACATGTTGCTTGCATCTATAAGGAATAAACCAAAAAGTCAATAGAACCATAACTTGGCAAAATAAAGATAAGTGTACCATATGAATCCAACGTATGTATGCTTCCGAATGATTCCTCCAACGTAGTCTGGATTTCAACCACTGGTTAAATGGTTACATTCTCGTCTATGATAACCTACCTACTAAGAGTGGCGACAACGAAATTTAATTCTACAATGAAAAGCATTACTGAAAGACGGTGATGCTGAGCCCACCTATCAGTGGCAAATGCAGCTTTTGCCTAATAATCTTGTGGGGTACTAACTGTCAATGACGTGATGGAAACAATAACGCAGTAATGAAATATATTAAAGCGTAGCAAGTGAAAATGAATCGAGACTATGTCAGAAAGATAGCTTATCTACCAACTAAATTTTTGACATCTGCAAACATACCTACACATGAGCACATGATTAAACGGGCAAAAACATTCACAATTGTATACATATTTTCTGTTTTAATTCTTTAAATGCTTTTTAAAATAGGATCTTTATAATCAATACGTAAGTAAATTAGGGGGCATACTGAACCTTTTCAAAATCTGGATCTATGATTGCAGTTTTTTTAATATAAACTTTGTCTGAGCTATGAAAATGCTCTGCTCCAATTGATTCTTAGATACCCTTGCCTATTATCATGCAAAAAACAACCCTACCAGATTCAGAAAATCAAACTTTGACTCCATGCATGTACTAATTAAAATAGTTTGATTGGCTCCTTATCTTCCTAAATTTTAATTTTAGGCACTTTTATGATTTGTACTTGTAAACTACAGTCGAAATCTAAACTGCAGTCGAGTTTTTCTACAATCTGTACCCGAAGAGCCAATTACAGGAAAATAAGGCTCACTTGGCGTCAAACATTTGCTTTAGCCCTTTCAAAGACATTATTTGTTTCGGAGAGAGGTAGCAGGTATATCCCTCCATTTTCTTTGGCCATTCTTCTCTATCTTGCTTGGAAATGAGCAGGCTTTTCATTAAAATCTTTTTGCCAACAAATGATCAGCACCCATATAATACTATCAAGTTGTCCATAAAATTGCGATAAGTTATCCGGTTTTAAGACTAAAGGGTATTCTCATCGACACGAAACTACACTCTTACTTTATACTTCCCAAACTTTATATTGCTATGTTAAATTTGCTGAAGAATTTATTTCTCTTAAAACCTAAAAAGGAATTTTATTTCTTGCAATTTAGTTTACTATACCTGATATATGCACCAAATTCAGATACAATTTGCCATTACAGATGGAAGTCATCATACATGTTTCTGTTCGTCTGCCTCTCCGTCACTCGCTATCTACATGGAAGCAGTGCGTGTCCTCTTCCAGTTGACCACTGCCTTCCAACAGGAGTTAGTTGGATCTACTGTAGTTCCATTTCAAAGTTTTAAAAGCGGGCGCACACACACATATGTATACATACATACATACATACATTCATACACACACACACACACACAACACACACACACACACACACACATATATATATATATATATATATATATATATATATATATATATATATATATATATGTCTGTGAATGTATCGGATTGTCTCTGCACAAATGCACACCAACATAACACACACAGACACTCATTATATATATATATATATATATATATATATATATATATATATATATGATGTATGTATGTATGAGAGAGTGTGTGTGTGTGTGTGTGTGTGTGTGTGTGTGTGAGTAAAAACGAATTTCGGACGCGTTGAAATATTAGTAAGAACATGTGCATGAATGACAAGAAATATTCCTAACACCCAAACGAACGAAAGCGCCCTAATTTTTTAGACCCTTACCTTAATAGAGACTATTTAAAAAAGAAAATAAAAATCAACCCCACGTAAAGTCGATGCGATTTGATTTACCCAGTTTGAGGGTCCCAGAGGAAGGATGAACAATCATTGGAACGAAAGGACTGGCCTTAGGTAATGGAGATCTGAACTGCCCAGAATATTATTTAGGATGTGCTGTTAAAAAATCCACAATTATATATTACAATATATTTCTATGTAAAAATAAAACAAAGACTTTCGAACACCTGAACGGTGTTCCTCATCAGTGTAATGTTAAATATTTAGGATCATATCATGTCTATAAGTTTGGATGATATAATGAAGCTTTACCTATAGGAAGTTATCATTGATAGCTGACTATGAAAATTTCAATAAAACACCTAAAATAAAATATAACATATTTCATTAGAACAATGTAAATATTATCATTACATAATCGCTGAAACTGTAAACCTACAATCAAAGCTCTCTCTCTCTCTCTTTCTGAACATGCAATAGATGATCATAATCATTTATACATGAATGTCTTGATATATACTATATAATATAAAAGCCGCCGCCTCATGAAATATCTAGCTATTGGTGAAGGTGTCATGTAAGTATCATTAACGATAAAAAAAGGGTATTTATCGCTGTAAGTTCACGATATTAATCAATTGCCTGGAGCAACTGTAAATACTTCATATACTTACATCTATAAAAGTATAAAGAAAATGTATCATCTAACTATGTAAACATAAGTAATTCCAAGCAAAATTTGCTTTTACCTCCCATGAAAGTCCGGAGGTATTAAGCCATCAAAGAGCTAGAGAGGACTATATATAACACATTTTCATTTTTTCAACGATCAAGATTCCTCCTCAACAGAACCTTTTTCTATATCAGCAACAAAAAGCTTTCCACGCTGCCTTCGACAGCGGGAACATCTACCTAGGCAAGGTTTTGCAACACAATGATTTTAAATGAATATTCCTCTTTTAATTTGCTATTGAACAGGGGGAAATAGCTAGATTGCTCCGGGCGACAGAGGTAATTTGTCCACGACACCCGGGTTAAGTGAGTATGGAGTTCCCATATTTCCAACTTTCCTCTCCTCAGCGTCGCTCTCACATATAAATCCCTGTGCCCTATTAGAATTAGTCGGGTTTTAGGCCATGACTAAATACTTTATTGACGTGCACGTAAAAACATATAAAATGGACGGGTACGCATTTTATTTTTGACTGCTTGCATGAATGAATACACCCATATGAGACACAAAAAATAATAAATAAACAAACAACCAAACTTGTAACTGTTAAAAAATTTTTGGCTGTAAGATTTAGGCAAATGTTCTTGATTTGTAACGAAAACCTTTTCGACACACTCATATACCAAACTGTTCCTAACCATACAGTTGAATAAACCTTGGTAGCTTTACTATAAATACATTTTGTATCATATTTTAAAGGGCATAATCCATTACAGATTCTCATCAATAGTACAAAAATAATAAAGAAAAACATTTTAAAAATGTAGGAAATAGTCCAACACTATTAGAAACATCGACTAATTCCGACCCCTCTCCTGTCGTAGACCGATTCTCTTATACTTGCACCCTAACTCACTCTACTTCTCTATGTACCTTATTATCTATCTCAAGTTCTTACTCATTTATTTGCTTTCGTTATTCTAATTCAAACGGTATTTTTTCTTAGCCCAAAAGCATACGTTCCATGTATTTGCTTTCGTTACTTGAACAGCGGCACATTCAGTGATTATTCATAACTAAATGGTAAAAATGTCCCGATTTCCCACAAGCAAATGCTGGATGTTTTCATCTGGTAGGTTGGACTTCAAATGAAGAATGACCTACAATTTTAACGATTTTTTACGCCAAATAAGGTTGTCTGTTGGCTAGTTTGATTTTTTGGGTCTCTATTTTCACAATGAATTTAGGAGCATTTTTGCTGGATTTAAATTCAATGTTTCTAAAGAGACCGAATAGAACCAAGGGAGATTTGATATTTTGCTATGGACGAGGATTTGGTTGTGGATCAGAAAATGTTGTTACCACTGCGAGATGGGCCAGTTTTCTTAGGAATAAATGAATAAGTGACCATCACGAAATTCTCTCGACTTGTAAGATTTCATACAGGTCAGGGCAATTAAATGCATCTGGCTCAATGTACTAAAAGGTTACTCACTGAGTTTTTTCTATCTCGTTTAATAAGTTTCTTCAATAAATGGATGAAGCCTACAAGCACAAAAAGTTATTAAAATTTTTTATGTTTTTACTGAAAAATACAAATCTGCAAAGACATATAATTTTCAATTTGAAATAGCATATTGAAATTAGTGTATAAAACCAGAAAAGGATAGTAATGCTCTGAAATTACCTAACATATCAACATGTAATATCTATGAAAAAATTTCATCCTTCAAAGCAAAAACAGCGTCACTACACTGTGTTAAAGTCACGCATCAACTAAATGCAAAGCAAAACTATTGTCCCTGATAGTTCTGCAAATATGTAGTATACATAGGTTTGCCTATTCTCTACTGTAATGAGATGATGTTAATAAATGTTATGATAATAGTAGTCAAAAAACAGTGCAAAGCTTTGCAACAAAATCTTAAATCGATGATTACTGTATTATAATATATACAATACGACAATTTAAATGTCTCAACTTAAATTCCATTTTCAAAAACTCACTAGAACCTAAAGTCCCCAAAAATAACCAACAACAAGCATTCGCAACACTACTGGCATTTAATATTAACTCGTCCGTTAAAAATTTCTCTACAAATTTTCGGAAGAACAAATAATTCAGTGCAGACGAGGTCTCTAAAAGAATATCTATTTGTTGTGTCTTCATGGAAATTAAAAGAACGGAACAATAAAATCATATATAAATTGTAATAAAACGAATGCATCTTAATCAATGAAACCTACTACTGTGAAAGTACTTTTATTCGCAATAACCATACTTGGTGGTTTATGAAAATTATGTATTCATGAATTTTTCACTTATGGTTTTACTTGATTGACATTTTACTTCCGAAAGTTGGAACTTGTTAACGAAACAGGCTATAACTAAAGAAAACTTTATGTTAATTTGAAGAACTAAACTTACATTTATATACAACCTTTCTTTTAACATTTAATATGAAAATTCGATTATACATTTCTTAAGATCATTTGATTTAATGTTTAATCAACACATTACTGTCTTTTGAAGTTCACTAGCATGAGATCTAGGGCTTAGATTTAACATCTATTAAATTCTGAAATTTATGAAATTGTTCACCAGTAAAACCACAAAAACTGGTACCTCGCGAACTAAAATTATTTCACAATATTCCAAATATGTCAACCTACCTTCACTAGCATATTTCTTGGTCTCTCCTTTGCACTGCACTTACCTGTATAAGTGAAATAAATAAATAAATAAATAATTAAAAACATAAGTACATAACTAAATAAATAACTTGAATAAACAAGTTACAAAAAATAAATAACAAAAATAAACAACTAAGAGACGAAATGCTACTGCACTAATATATTTCTACATTATTCGCAACATTGCAAGTTGCAACGCAAATATGTAAATTACAAATGAGAAAACTACAGAAATGTGAAATATTTTAAACACGAGCTCCACAATAAGAAAGGACACGCGTCATTTGACCTAATAAGGGAATAAAAAGATAATTTGACATATTTACTGGTCACGCTTATTTTGCATGGGGGTGAACTTCTACATATTTCAACACTGAAGAAAACCTGCAAGCAAACAAAATAAATGACATCGAATATGAGTCCCATTTGCACTGTCCTTGAGGTGAGAAAACTGCATCAGCCAGATGCAGTAAAATCCTTATGTATTCAAAGACCCTACAGATGCTGCAAGCAAAATGCAGAGGGTCACCGAAATCACAGCAGTATTAGGCGTAAATACAGAACTACAAAGAACCAAATAAAAGACGAAGTACGATATTTAAAGATGTTGCCGAATATATTTTTGACAAGGCATCAGAATTGATTTTCTGTAGGAGTGAAGAACAAGATTATTGATAAGTATATTGTATGAAAATCATTTTAGTTAACAATTAAAAAGGAAAAATTCTTAGCAATTTCAAGAGAAATGACTAGCAGTCAAAGCAAGGACTAAAATAAGAATGACATGTAACAAGTGGAAATAAACTAACTCACCGAAATATGACCTAATTATGAGTAAGAAGCCAATAAGGTCCCACGTTTGGGAAAAACCTTGAAGAAACTCAAACTACAAGTCCTGGATTATGTGCCGTGGGGATGGAAGTTACAGAAATCAGTGTGGTTCTATAACCAAGATGGAAAAATAAGTCAAGATTGTTTGAGAGATGAGACATCAATTAAACTAAGTAATACTGTATATGATGATCTCCCGTACAGAAAACTGCACCATGTGGGCAAAAGTATATTAAAGATTTGGGAACGAAATAACATACAAATAAAGAAATTAAGTCATTATGATTCGGTAAAAAATAACATGATGAGTGACTCAATGAATTAGTCTAAATATGTGTTGATATTGTTGCATAGATCTCAAGTCTGAAGCGAAAAGATGTATAATATGTACTGCGAGATATATGGTAATATCGGAAGAAATATTGCATGCTAAGCTAAATTTACAAGAATAGGAGAGAATTAAAAACAGTAGATGTCAAGTGTGTCTTAATGGGTGGGAACAATACTTGTGGGCGAGTCTTCAAGGGTACCTACATTTGACAACTGAGGAGGCACCTTGGCCATCTTAATAAATATTAATAACACCTAAGCGAACATTTACTTCTCAAATTTGAATGTGTATAGCAAGTAGTTTAATACATTGAAGACCCACTTTTCTGGATGCTAATATCATTGCACCACTAGTCTCAGATTCTATAAATCACGCAAACATAGGACCTGCTGATCTTATTGCAATCAAATCAAGTCTACGAACAGACATTGGTGGAGCCCACTTTAAATATTCAGCCTGCACAATAAAGGGAGGAATCAGAAAATTCAGATGCTTGCTTCTACTGCACAGTCTTGATTCCTCCCTTTATTGTGCAGGCTGAACATGTAAAGAAAGCTTCACCAATATCAGTTTGTAGACTTGATTTGGATTGCAATGAGATCAGCAGCTCCTTAGTTTGCGTGATTTATAGAATCTGAGACTAGTGGTGCAATGATACTAGCATTCAGAAAAGTGGATCTTCAATGTATTAAGACTGCCTGTGATACACATTTAAATTTCAGAAGTAAATGTTCGCTTAGGTGTTATTAATATTTATTAAGATCGCCAAGGTGCCTCCTCAGTTGTCAAATGTAGGTGCCCTTGAGGACTCGCCCACAAGTATTGTTCTCACCCATGTTAGACACACTTGACATCTACTATTTTTAATTCTCTCCTGGTCTTGTAAATTTAGCATAGCGTGCAATATTTCTTCCGATATTGCCATATCTCTCACAGTACTTATTACACATCTTTTCACTTAAGACTTGAGATCTATGCAACAAAATATATATATATATATATATATTATATATATATATATATATATAATATATATATATATATATATATATATATATATATATATATATATATATATATATGAATAAAGGTTTTTGCCACGAAGGAAAATTGAAAAGAGAGATAGCTATTTCGCTTTTCAATTTTCCTTCGAGGCAAAAATCTTTATTTATACATAGCATCACGTTTTATATACTTCATGATCAAATTATTAAGAATATATATATATATAACATATATATATAGATATAATAAATTATATTATTATAATATATATATATAGATATATATACATATATATACACACACACACATATATATACATATAAGCAAAAACCTGAACAACAATGCCTAGGAAAACTGTCAGTGTGACTTTCATGGCCAAGTTACACTGGAGTCTAAAATAATAGCAAGCAAGACACCCTATATTTTTTAAATTGATACACATTCCCATACAGTAACCCTTATCAAAGCATCTGAAGGTTTAAATTCTCTTATTTTTATCGTGATTAATGGCTAACCCACAAGGAAGGCGCCAACAGTACTACTTCTATAAGAAGAAATTTTCCCTTATACCAAATGCAACTGGGAAAATCTTCTTTGGTTTTACATTCTTAAATTTATCACTTTTTTTAGCTGACGTATTTCCTTTGGCAAGCTTAAGAATTTTGCCAAAGTTTACTGCCACATTTTCTGTTGAAATATGAATAGGAATACAAACTTTAGGCCACAGGTCAAGGCAAGGGACCTAGGAGGTTATTCAGCGTTAGAATAATGTTAAAACTATCGTTAGGAGAGGGAACAAAGTAAGGGGAAAGAAAGATAATATGAACCGTGTGAAAAAGTTACAGCAATGAAAGGGGCTGCAGCTACGGGATGAGGGGACACTGCTAAGAACCTTAGGCAGTTCCTACAGTCCACTGCATGAGGCGCACTAACAGGACTCCCCCCAGAAGTCAAACATTTTAGCTCTCATTTCCAGCTATAGCTCTCCCATAACCTGTCAGGATCTGGATCGTACCTGTGCATAATTCTTCAATGAATTTGAAGGTAAATGGCTGCTCCAATTTTCCTCTCTTCCTCCTGATTGTTAAATCATGCAATTTCCCTCCCTCTTGGCAACATGAACTGACTCAGACCATGGGAGAGGCCTGACCCTTCCAATAAGTTTTCGTTTGTTTCAACTATTTCCATTACTAAAATATTACAAGTTCTATACACCTCTACCTTCTTAACAACTGGTCTGATCAATGATTTTGATCTCCCCTTCTTCAAGAACCCCCGCCTCCTACAATGTGGCCTCTCAGGTTCTCCCTTCAACAGTTTTTTTTAACTGTTGTTCAGTTGAGGTCAATGAGCGTGCGACTCATTATGTCAAGTGACTGTAAATCATTTTGGGCGATCTCTCATCACATTTACTCCCCTGGAATCAATAATCCTCGAACTGGACAGTTCAATGACTGCTTCGTTTCGTCTGCTGTTAAGTCTTGGACTTTTTCCAGCTTCTGTTTTCCCTGATTCTTGTAAATTCCTATTTTTTAAACAAGTCTTCCCTCCTTTTCAATGTCTTGTTCACTTAAAGCCTAGGGTAGATAAGGATGTTTGCATCTCCGTCCTTGGTTTTGTTAAATTCAAAAGATTGAATGTGCATTGGATATAATAAGTTCTTTGGTTAAATAAAAGTAAAAAGTAAAATAGGGTCAGAATTGATAGAAATTTCGTTTAAAGACTTATCTGAATATCCTTTAAAAAATTTTGTTACTTCTAGGGGGGTAATTTGCGGCTGTCAGCATTCCATTCCATCGGGTATATTTTGATAAGTGACTTCACTATCATTTATGCAGTTGGTGTCACCATATTTCGTTCAATTACGTCGTGTGGTGACCATAAAACCTATGGTCGGTCCCATATGGACCTTGGGCTATATCACAGATTACATACCATGAGTTTCAGTGTTTTTGTTTTGGGGGTGGGGCTAAAGCACGCTAACTTTTGTGTATTTAATTTTCAGCTTATATCTATCCACAACTTTAATCATTATAAACGTGCGCTAATCTTGTCAAATTAAACATTCATATATCATACTTTCAGCAAACTTCAGTTCTACTCAGTACTACTTTGCATATGTTGTCTTGACTTTTTTTTCACATGTAGACATTATACTTTCACAAGGAAGATTCATAAGAATGTTTTGGGTATAACGAACTTTAAAATCATATTAATGAGAATGATAATCGTAAAAATGGATACTAACAATTGAATACAATTAAATCTAACAAGTACAAGCGAGGAGATAAAATCAAACATGTCATCTATGATGAGAAGCAGGAAATAAATTACGGTAATCCTGATGAACTTTGGTGAAATTAATGTAAATGATCTGGAACATGAAAACAGTGGTTTTTATACATAGGCAGACAGACAGACACACGCACCACATATAAATTTTCCGGGTGTTTCGAAATTAGAGCCCCACCTCCACAGAACAAATGGAAAGTTATGAAGTTTTCTGCTATAGCCTATCTCCAAGTACATTATCTTAAGTTTCTATTAAGCTATTTTCATTTTACATTTCTTGTATTTTCAGACTGAGTGACGGAGTTAGATACAGCCATGGCTAACGACTCGGAGGAAATCAAATGGATTGACCAAATCCGGGCTATAACCTTCAGAGAGGCCAGGGATGCTGGCGCATCCTTCATTTCACGTTCCTGGATAGCTAAATACATTAAAAGAGATGAATCCATTGCTTAAAGAACCTGGAATAAAAATCCATATGACTGTCATCGCAAAAAGAGTGAGAATCTTGGAAGATCTGAAGTCCTTTCTCAGGAGTCAAAAGACATCATAGCTGAGGCAGTGGGTAGACCAAAAAAGTCTGTACGTAAATTGGCGCTTGAACTAGAAACAAAAAGGGGAAAGAGGAGAAGTTATAGTGCTGTATATCTTGAGTTGAAAAAATCTGGTATCAAGCCATTTCAAGTTATCAGCAAACCCAACATCACTCAGCAACAGAGAGAAGACCGTGCATGGCTTTGTGGTTCATTTATTAAAGATTGGGATGAAGCTGACTTTCTCCATGTTGCCGCATCAGATGAATTCTTCATTTACACAGTCAGGAAGCCAAATCATAAAAATGACATCATTTGTGCTGCAAAGTTGGATGATATCAGCGATGACATGCACTATCACCAAGTTGTGAAATTTCCTGAATGTTTGGGAATTTTTCTCTGTTTCACAGCCAAATGGTTAAAGTGAATCATCATCTAAATACTTCAGAGGAACTGTGCTTACTGGTGGAGTATTTCCTTTCCTCAAAGATCCTGAAAATGTGTTATCTGTTGAGGAAGTCACACTTTGCATGATAAGGCACCATGTTTCAAAGCTCTTCAGACACAGATGCTGCTTCGAAACAGTGGTATCGATTTCTTCTTGTCAAGTGAATTTCCAGGTAGCTCCTGTGACCTTAATGTTTGTGAAAACATTGGTAGTATCTTAAAGGATCGTGTTGAAGCGCGCACAGTGAACTATGATGGTATACCAAGCCTCGACAACCTGCGAAGAGAAGTGACCAAAGTGCTCAAGGAAATGGAGTTTGAGTCTCAGCTTTTTTGCGATTTGCTGCAATCATACCCCTCAAGAATGCAGGCTGTGGTACAGGAAGATGGAGGCCACATAAAATATTAAATACTCAGAGAGAAACTTAAATAAATACCCTGTTCTGAATTACTTTTGTTTTAGACCATATCAATTTTAGTTTATGGTGTAGAGGAGGGGGGGGGTTCTAACCTTTCGAAACACCCAATATATATATATATATATATATATATATATATATATATATATATATATGTATGTATATATATAATATACCAGGTGCTCAATTCATTGGGCAGATTGACAAACACAATAGATTTTTCAGGGATGGACCCAAATTGCACCACCCATGGATCGATTTAAGTCTCTCTCTGTCTGTATGTATGTATTTTTGCATGTCTACTGTACAAATTTACAAATATTTAGAAATCAAACCACAAAAGATCACACGAGAGAGAGAGAGAGAGAGAGGAGAGAGAGAGAGAGAGAGAGTGTGTGTGTGTGTGTGTGTGTGTGTTTGTAACTGTGAGGCGGGGGTGGTTTTGGTGAACGGTTTGGTGTGGTGTTACGGGGGTGAGTAGAGTTTAGTAGGGGGCCAGTAGGTGTGTGGAGATTTGTTGGGAGGGGAGAGGAGGGAGGTCTGTCCCTGTGCCAGAAGAGGGGGTGGTGGTGGGGGGGGGGGGAGGGGGCAGGGAAAGAGGCAAGTCATTAAAGATGAGTAAGGTATCAAGGAGCTGTCAGTCGTCCTGCTCGAGCATCTCGGCGCACACAAAACACCGCGACACACACACTGCTGACACTACTAAACCCCCTTTCCCTCACCCTCCTTCCATGGGACATGTCTGTCTCTCCCCCCCCCTTCCTCCCTCTCCTCCTTCCCCTGTCCCCCCACACACCCGGTTCCTATCCTCCCAGCCCCTTCCCCTCTTTCCACTCCCCTCGATACCCTTTCCCGTGAGGAGGCTGGAACCCCTCCCCAACCTGGACTTTCCCTGTGGTGACAGGAGTTGGAAGACGACGAAGACGAAGATGACGACAGCGGAGGACAGGAGACTTTGGGATGGGGGTGATCAGGAGGGTGGCCGACGGGACGGGGGAGAAGGGAAGGAAATGAGAGAAACGACGGAATACGACTACCAAAAACTGACAGAAAAGTGATAAAAGTTCGAGATAAAAGAGTACTTATTGTGGGTACATGTAAAGGAATGGAGAGAGAGAGAGAGAGGAGAGGAGGAGGAGGACGAGGAGAGGAGGAGGAGGAGGAGGAGGAGGAGGATATTAAGGAGACGTAAGGAAGAAGGAGGAGGAACGGGCACAAAGTCCTCGGAAAGCTACTGCTCCAGCGAGGAGAGCGAAGGCAATTCGTTAAAGTACGTAATATGTATGTGCGGGGAAAATGCCTTTAACTAAGAGACACTTGTCGGGCAAGATTGTGGCGAGTGAGATCACCGAGAAGAGGGAGGAAAAGTAATTGCTTAGATAAACTGATGTAAAAAAAAATCACAATAATAATAATAATCGTGTCGGTGGATAATGAGGGACCCGATGAGGAAGGAAGAGGGGGAAATGTCCAAAGAAAAGGGAAGGGACAGATACTTGAAAAACAAAGACTCGCTGATGATGACGGTTCTGATGACGAAGGCGACGAGTATCATGATGTTGATGATGATGACTGCAGTGTATTAAGAAATGAGTCGTAGATGTTTTGAATACAACATTCACAATAGCTAAAAATACGTTCCGGGGGTTGTAAATGGAGATGTAGGAGTACTATTTTTCATAATGCAATATACGTAGCTATGTTTTTTCTTTAGCAAAAGAGTAGTGCGAGAAATAATTAAAGTTATACTTACTACATATTTGAAACGTAGAATAAGCAAACACATTTATATGCATGTGTGTGTGTGCCATTCAGTATTCAATAAATTGCCATTATAGTTAACAAAATCAATGTTCATTCTCGCACTTTGATTAATTCTTTTACTAAAAGTTCTTCGGATGGTAGACGATAGAAAGCACCATACTCAAATTTTATCTCAGTAATTTGTATTGATGCATATTTCATCTTTTCTGACAATACCACGATGCCCAATGTGGAACAAAATTAATATTTCACAGCCGAAACTGAGATACTTGTGAAATGAAATAGAGGAACTTCTTGTATAAAGTTAGTCGAGAAACTGCCCTTCTAAACTCGCTAAGAAAAGTTGATTTCATGATAAATATAACTTACTAGTAAAAGCTATCTTTAGCTTCTCTGAGGAACAGGGCGATTCTTCTTGTACTGAAAATATCATCACAACCACTAAATTCTTTCGGACAGGTTGTTTCTCTACTTAGAAATGGTCTTACTAAGGTTTTGAAACAACAACAGAAACATTTATGTCTCAGGCATTACATGCAACCAGTCTAGTATCCTTCATCCTCAATTAGTTCTGTACGAAGGAAAATGTTAGATATTGTTAAGTAACACCTGATGTTACGACATTCAACTAATTAAGACAATGAAGCACTTGATACAAATTTAAACGAGCATAAATGCAAGGCATTTACATGAAACGGAAAATGTTTCGCTTTGAATCTGGTCATTAACTTTATTAGCGATGACCTTGGGTCGGCCGAGTTACAACATAAAGGCGAAGCTAACAAATGCTCAAAACAATTCTTACACGAGTTATTCGAGATAGTCACTGCATTGTTGACTCTGCGATTCTATTCGTCTTTCTTTTCCTCCGTATTTTTATATCCATTATTAAGTACCTACGAGGAACTATTCATTAATAATAAGGCTTATAAGATAACCTACCATATCTGCAGTCTTTATATTTGAGCTTTTAAAAACATCAGTACACATATAATCACACATCGCACACCATGCATACCAGCAAAACGGAAGCGTAGGACCTGCAGAGAGCACCCCTTCTAGGGGTGCTCTCTGCATTATGTATGTTATGTATGTATGTAGTATGTATGTATATGTATGTATGTAATATATATATATAGATATAGTATATATATATATATATATATATATATATATGTGTGTGTGTGTGGTGTGTGTGTGTGTGTGTGTGTGTGTGTGTGTGTGTGTGTGTCATTTTCAGGGGTTCTTACCAATTTTTCTTAGTGAATTTAACAAAGGCATATGATACCAAAAAAGAAAAAAAGGAACTCCCATATAACTCACAAAAAGGGCGGGAAAGTTGTTGTGTTAGACGTTTTTCAAAATGGTCACCACCGTCATCTTGGAAAACTTTTAAAGTTCTATTTCTTGAAGTGGATGACCAAACTACAATCTAGGTGGCAATTCTCACTAATTTCGGTGTCTGAAACACAATTGGATGGCATATGTCATGATTCTTAGCCCCCTTGACCTCAAGATTCGCTATCACTGCAGGACTAATATGAAGCTGCTAAATTCACTGAGAGACTTGGGTATCCTAAACAAGGTCACAGATCCTCTGAAAGTGACTTAACTATTATATTTCTTAAAGGCACCAATAACAGTCTGTAATATTAAATAGTCGGGCTGATAACCTTAGCTCTTGCAGGTTAGAGACAGATGCAAAACGCTGGATTCCTCGAAGATGCTGAAATGAAAAAACAAACAGGAAAGCTTACCGGCCCACAATTGGGGTCAGTGACGCATTTCGAAGATCATGTGTTTAATGTTTGTAGTGTGCATGCCTCTTTGTGTGCCAATTGGTGAGTGTGTGTGTGTTCGTAATGAACAGAAAATGACATATATTCTAGGGGAAAAGTTGCAAAGGGGGACTCACTGAATTTGATTGATAGAGTGTGGAACACGCCACAGAAAAGGCGCTAGAAGAGGTGTCACAGGTCCATTGGACAAGATGGATTCGAGGTCACCTTATGGGTTTTCTCTAAACTAATTTTGACTATTAATAAACTATGATTGTTTGGACACTTAGGGGAAAAGGGGGTACTTACTTAAATATGATTTTGAGAGGAATATGATAGTTTAACGTTTCTTTTTGGGTCAGACTTAATTAAGTTTATTCCACTTTCATGTTAGCTAATTTTGGGAAATAAAAAGTATATTTTTGTAACAACAAAGAGCTTACATTAGCCTAGTTTGAAACTGATTTTCAGCCAACTCCAGGGATGGCATTCAACAGAAAAAAGGTAGGCTACGTTACCAGTTAGACGTTTTGTTTTCATTTGTTTAAACGAGTGTCATTTGACCTCTTTAGAGATTTTTCCTCGATAGAGATTAGTTGGTTGAGTTATAATATATTTCTCTACAAAGATTTATTCTCCAATTACAGTTGTACGAAAAGAATTAGAAATCAAAAACATGAAAGCTGAAAGCCATAAATCATGAAACTTACAGCGTGAATTTCTTGCTTAATTTTAAGGAAGTACATGAAGGGGAAAGTTATCCTTAACCCTTTCAGAGCATATCAGAGTTATAAAGGATTAATTAAGTTAACTAACAATATCTCTTAACTAAGCTTCTCTATCATTTGTAAGTAATTACTATTAAACTGAAAATGGTTTCTTTTAAAAATGGTTATTTCGTGTACTTTCTGGCACCAAAATTATTGGGAACTGACACCTAAATCAAAACTGTTTTCTTCCTGGAGATATTCATACTTTGCATGACTCTATTAAAATGTAAACCAAGACTGCTGCCTGATCAGGACTTCTGTTTTCTTTTTGCAAGTCTATTGCATTGATTCATTAAGAATGGAAAGTAGAGGAGATAATGATTCATCTAATCCAGGGCCTGGATTAAAAGGCACATTATATTATGTCAACAACCCTATGATAGCATGGACAATACATCTCATACAAAGTGGGAGAATCTAAAGGTACGTGTTTTCGACGGAAGGAACTTGATAAATTTCATCAGGACTATACAGCAGTGGAGTGGGACAAAGGGACTAAAGGCCTGTACATGCATAGCAAATGTTACACCCAGATCAGCAAGCACGGAATCGTAAACGTTAATCTGATCAGGAAGACGCTTAAGCAAGCATCAATTTCAAGTTAACAACTCCCAGGAATTGTGCCTAAAAAGCTTCGTTCTAATACTGGAGTGGTTCAGGATAAGAATGTGTGTGTGGTGTATGAAGAGACCACGAAAAACTAGTAATCCTGTCAAGTCTAATCTTTTGCTGTTGTCAACAGAAGATGTATGGAACCAGTTCAAGTTGCATACAGTTTGTCTGTCAGATGAACCTATAAGAGAAAGACTGAATTCCCTAATCCCGGACAGTCGAATGGCTTTTGGATTAGAAATTCGTTATCATCGTGAATGTTGGCGTAATTGCTTAAGCAACCCTCTGAAGAATTATTTGCCTGACAAAAATACAGAACATCTGCAACAGGTTAAATTTGGCAATTCCCAAGTTATCTTCTCTCATCATGTCCATAAAGTCATCTTTGAAGATCATGAAATCCATACACTGCAAGGTCTACTAGTGGACTATAAACGCATTACTTCAAAAACTGTACCTTGGCCTCCATATACTATACATGAGTTAGAAGAAGATGAAGACATAAATGATCTCCTCTTGAATGTCATCACTTGGTTAAAGTACCCCACTAAGTCTGAACTAAATGACAAGTCCCCAGTCAGTTCAACCTCATCTATTTTGACCAGCTACATGACTGGAATATGTACTACTTTTGAGACAAACCTCACTATACTTCTCCATGGTATCACAAAGATCAGAGAAATGGTATACACATACAAAAGGATGGCATGAAAGTTAGTCAAGATGATGTACTTATGCTTAGAGATTTCTGGGCAGTTACTGACCTGAAGCATTCAACTGAGTGTCAATTTGAACTTTCCGAAGGGACATCTGTAATATGTATAATCGGGATTTCAGAAGTGATACTTTGACTGGAAGTGCCCAATGACATCATACAAATGTCATGTTTATCCAGCCAGAACTGCCTGAGCTAAATCTACTTACCCAAGATGAGGAATGACCAGTTGCAATTAGCACCTTGCCTTCCTACCTGTCCACAAGTCTTAAAGATCTTGGGAGCCAGATGCAAAGAGTTGAACCATACAAAACAGTTAAGCAAGAGTGAACCACCCATCAGGGACAGTAATGGATGAACATCATCTAGACACTGCTCCTCAAAGAATGAGAGGTGTCATCCATGCAATGGTTTGAGCTTAGGCAGACAGAACAAAACCAAAGCCAGAAGACCAGACTGTACCAGCCTATTCAGGCTTCCAGGCCAAGCTGTCACCAGAGACCAAGAAAAGTAAGGCAATTTATCACATGACTTATCCTGATCCACCAAGCAAAACCATTCTGTATGATGTCCTGTGCAAGCTTGCGAAGGCAATTGATGACAAGAAGATGCCAATTGCTGTTATTGTTAGTGATCATCCTGTCTATGCATTATTGCTAGAATTAAAATGAGAATCCAGAGATGTTTGCCGACATTTTGCCATTCATAGGGCTCTTTCATAATCCACATGTCTTTCATCAATGCAATCTACAAGAGAGGTTCATAGGCTCAGGCATTTCAGATGTACTGGTGGCTACAGGCATCGTCACAGATGGATCCATTGATCAAGCTCTATATGGAAAACATTTCAACAACAGTGAGTGTTGTTTTCTACTTTTCTATAAAAGTTTAGTCCACCATTCACTACACAAAACATTTGGAAGGGTCCATTCCGTCTGAAGGAATCCAGGCATCTATCAGTAAGTTACACTGTTAGGTAGACCAACAAGAACTTAATGATGCACAATGCCGATCTCAGGGTGTTTGTTAATTCTAAATTTGAGAGTTTAGACGGTCCTCCAAAAGCAGAATTCTGGATTTCATTCCTGGAGATGGTAGAGATGCTATTAGAACAAGAAACTGAAGCTCATGGTGCCTTGGATGCATTTCAGTAATAATGATAAATATGGCTGCTATCTTCCGGATTTCATAGCAGACCAGGAAAGTCTTCCCCAAATCCATGCACAATTCATGGAGAGGGGCAAGTTTCCACAATCAATGACTGGTAAACCTTATTCATGTATTGCCCTTGATGTATGTATAGAGTCAACAATGAACAAAGGATCAGAGCTAAAGTCTGGATGGTTGACTATTCTCAAGAATGAAAAACAAATACTACTGTCAAACACGCGAAATGTTAATAATGTCATCTGGATAAGAGTTGGTGTCCATCGTCATGCAAATCACAGAGGCATGGTTAAAAAAAAGCACGCAAATTGTACCCCAAGTAAGATGAAGACAGATGAACAATCTGTATAAGAGATCAGTGCATGTCTCACTGAGTTCCACTGTGATCCATTTGACCACTCATCAGACACTAGGATCCCTGCAATCTGGAATTCAAGCCTCTCTAGCTCTTTTTGCTGATCCAAAATCTGTAAAGGCCGAATCTTTCAAAGTCCCTTAATACTCAAATACCACATAGCAAAATAAGCACTGCCTCTCAAGAAACCGAGAAGAGAGCAAGTGAAAGCCTGAAACAGACAACTGAAGAAATCCAGATTAAAGCATTTGCCTCAGTCCTCAGACTTATTTAATGCAAATGGTACTATGTGCAAAATGTGGAAGAGTAAGCTACAGGAAAAGCTGACAATAAGATCCATGCCGTACCTTGATATTTATACATCAATAGCAAACATGGGATTGACCTGGCATCTAATAACCCCTTCTATGGAAGACAGGGAAAAAGCAGATGGAAACAAGTTCACTTGGGGAGAATATGGTGAGAAACTTGTGAGCTTTGTCCTGAATAGACATACAAATGCAGAACATACTATCTTGGTGAATGACTCATATGAGCAAGACTTCTCAATCAAAGATAATGAATGACAACATCGTATAGCAAATCAGTCCAATTTCAATGTGTTTATGAAGTCAGGGGACAAATTTCCTTCTACTACAGACTCATTCTCTTCTTGGTAAGCTAGAGAAAAAGTTTGCATTCAAGCATTCATTGAGGCTGCCTCCAAGAGAAGGGCTTCTACAACCACTACTCAGCTCATATATTGTATTGCTGGCAAATCAGCAAGAATCTCACCACCGATGAAGCATTGCAGAATCTCACGTCACCATGCAGCAGCAGACACAGCTCTGTTCACAATCTATGGTAAGCTGCAGTCAGGGGAGTATTCAGAATCAGTAATCAGAGACACTGCGGATACTGATAACTATGTTCAGGCAGCCTACGGGGTTTGGTAAATATCAGGACTCTTGTGCTTGAAATGCAAATCTCAGCTAGTAAATGCTCAGTTTGTGTGATGAGGCAATGGCAGAGTCTTTAATCCCACTTCAAGTTCTTATTGAATGTGACCATAACTCAGGCTTTTATGGAGTAGACAAGAAAACTATTGTAGACTGAGTAGAAAAACCATCACAAGCTCACAACCTCCTTAAGAGTTGTGGCACAATCCTCCCAGTAACAAAAGAAATCATCAACGACTTATAAAAATTTATTATCCAGCACATCTACCATGACACCAAACAGAAGACACTGGCAGAGGTGACAGCAGCAAAATGGTCAGAACTCAAGAAAAAGATCATCGACTGGTATCAGACTATGACATTCTACAACCACACTTAGAGCGCACCAGTTACCTCACATACTTGCAGAAGAACTTCCAGCATCATATTCAGCCATCACCAATTAGCCATGGATGGCAACTTGTAAATGGCTTATGCCTCCCAATACGCTATACCAAGCCTGCACTTCCACCACCCATGGAACTTCCAACAACGCCATGTCATCTACAAATGGAGAGCAGTGCTGATGACAGTGGAATTGAATCTGACAGCAGTGCATCATATCTGTCCTGCAGTGATAGCGGTGAATCTTAATACAATAGGGGACGGAAGATATCTGCCATCTTGAGTTTGAGGTCAATGGGACTCTGCATCATGATATATGCCATCCCATTCTGTTTCTGACACTAAAATTAGTAGTTTGACACCTAAATTGTCCTTTTTTCCATCCACTTCAAAATATAGAACTTTACCAGTTTTCTAAGATGGCAGTGAAGGCAATTTTGAAAAAATTCCAAAATAACAACTTTCCCCCCAATTTGGTAAGGTATGAAAGTCCAATTTTTTTAGAACCACATGCCCTTGTTACATCTACTGAGAAAATTTGATATCCTAAACATGGTCACATGTTAAGGATATGCAAATTTTCTTAGCGCGTCAATCCATCGTCTTCTCTTCCTTCCCCTGTTTCGCTTGCAATCTCTAGGGACCCATTCTGTTATTCTTTTCGTCCATCTATTATCTGACATTCTCATTATATGTCCTGCCCACGACCATTTCTTTTTCTTACTTATTGTTAGAATATCTTGTACTTTGATTTGCTCTCATATCCTGCACTTTTTGTCTCTTAGTGTTATTCCCATCATTATTCTTTCCATAGTTCTTTGAGTTGTAATTAGCATATGTTCTAAGGCTTTAGCTCCAAGTTTCTGATGCATAAGTTAATACGGGTAGGGACAACTGATTAAATACTTTTCTTTTTTAGAGAAAGTGGCATTTTACTTTCATAATCTCATTTTGTTTATCAAAAGTTCTCCATCTCATGATTATCCTTCTTTTAATTTCGGTCTAATGTCCCGGGGAAACACTTACTGCTTGTCCTAA
>NC_087209.1:34918117-34943117 GCF_015104395.2 Macrobrachium nipponense | reverse complement strand
TAACTGAGACAGTAAGCCAGGTGACAGAAGGCATGATAGGGGACGGACGGTGTGGGTTTAGACATGAAACAGTTAAGGGAGAAGGTTGAAATTAAGGGGAAACCGAATGTATGGCTCGTATGGACCTAGTAAAGCCCATATAAAACTAATAGAGGTGTTGTGGAAGCATTGCAGAGTACACAGCTTTGAGTGATATGAAGTTTTTGCGATGTAAGTGAAACAAGCATGTGTTAAAAGGTTGCAAGACGAAAAGTGGCTGATATGGTGTAAAAAATGAGGCTGAGGGAAGATTGTGTTGTGTTTCCATGGCTGTTTCATACTCATAAGGATGGTGTGGTGCAAAAGGCCAGAGAAGGAACAGTAGGTGCTAAATTGAGGAATAAGAAGATGAGCCGTGAATGGATTGTGGTATGGCTGATGTTTGCAGATGATGCAGTACTGATTGGGATAGTGAAGAAAAACTGCAGAGAAGAAAGAGTTTGAATGATTTTACAAGAGGATAAAGTCATGAGTAATCTTGAAGGCTAATAGAAACCAAGATTATGCTACCGTGAATGTTATTATGGAGTATGAGAGAATGGCTGCATTAGATTTTTATTGGAATCTGAATATAAAATTTAGGCCAAAGACCATTCAGCGCTGAAACGGATGTTGACAGTAAAAACATTCCTAAGGTGTAATAAGAGGAAAACCTTGCAATTGCACTACGAAACAATTGATAGGAGAGGGTGGCAAGTAAGATGGAAGAAAGAGAATATAAACGGAGATACAGTAAAAGGAGTGAAAGGGGTTGTCGCTAAGGGCCGAAGGGACACTGCAAAGAACCTTTAGTACGGTCTACAGTGCACCGCGCGAAGTGCACTGATGGCACTATCCCCCTACGGGGATTAGAATTTTGATAGTATTTGGGAGTTGGTGCTTCACATGGTGGTAAAATCAGAAAAGAGATTAGTCAGTGAGCAAGTGTTGCAGGAAAAGGAAAAAGACGTGTGAATAAAATTAGAAGGAAACTGTAGTGTAGGGAAGCTAAGGCAGGAATGTATGACATGATTGCTGAACTGGCTCTTCAACACGAAAGTGAAGCATAGATGCTGAGAGCAAATTAAAGAAAGAAAACGAAAGCTGTATAGATGAATTGTTTACATAGTATTTGTTGTATGACAAGTTCCCCGTTGGACGAGTGGGTTGCGTGTTCGCCTACCGATTCGGTAGTCGCGAGTTCGATTCCCCGCTCTGCCAACGTGGAATCAGAGGAATTTATTTCTGTGATTAGAAATTCATTTCTCGATATAAAGTGGTTCGGATCCCACAAAAAGCTGTAGATCCCGTTGCTAGGTACCCAATTGGTTCCTAGCCACGTAAAAATATCTAATCCTTCGGCCCAGCCCTAGGAGAGCTGTTAATCAGCTCAGTGGTCTGGTTAAATTAACATATATTTTGGTTTGTTTGTTGTATGAGAATAATTCACATGGTGAGAAATGGCGAGATAATGTAGGAGTGGCAAATGTTTAGCTTAGATTAAAAGGTGATCAGTATTTTTTTTAGATGTTTTGGTGATGTGTACGGATAAGAGGATGACAGGTTGGTGAAAACAGCATGCAAATCGATTGTTGAGATAATGGAGAAGTAAAAGACTTAGAAAGGAATAGGTGGAGGGATAGAGTGAGGCGAGAGTGTGTTTGCAAGATACAAGTGAATGGCGCAGTGTGTGGAGGGGTATGACTTGCTGCTGAAGATCTCTTCTGCTACAAAGCTATAAGTAGTTTTAGATATCGTCAGTATGTACTTGCACGGGTGACCAGGGACATGACATGCACCGCCAAAACATAAGCCGTTGGGCCAAGTGACAACTTATGACGACATAATAATCAATATAAGCTTAAAAAAACAACAAGAGGTACAAGAGTGTCAATCAGTTTCAAGTCTCAAGAAATCTAGTAATACCATTTGAGATTTACAAACATAACCAAAATAACCTTAAATATATTATTCGTTTCTCTTTCATTAGTTATGAAATTCTTAACTGCTTACTTGCTTATGCTAGAGATAAAATAATGTAGTAACCATGTTCAACGTAGAACACAGGAAGAAAATTTTTGAAAGTTAGATAAGATCATTAGATATAATTAAATGTTTTTCCGAATAACTTTTCCATTGAATCTTAATGTTGATTTAGTTCAATTCTCTTTTCTACCCGTTAAGACTGACTGTATGTTAAGTCTACTTTTTGATTCATTTAAAAGACGGATGCAAAATGCACTATGTAATATGAAATAACACCAGCTGCATAAAACGTTCAATCAACTGATATTCGAACTGTAGTATAAAATTATCTTAGCTATAAATATTCTACTAAACCTTACTAAAAAAAAAATCTGCCTTCAAGGTAGATTCAGCCATATAAATTTTACAAGATCAGACTCTTGCTTCAGACATTTCAAGTACGTAAACCATAATTAGACAGATAAAGAAAATATCTTAAGATTAACAATCATTTATTACAAGCAAAGCCAGTGTAAAAATGACCAGTGAGATTATATGAATCCAGTGGCTTTTTTCTGATATGTTCAAGGAAAAATCAACATTCAAGTCTTAATATAACTGGCGTATAACATAACTATACTTTCAAAGTAGTTGTCTAAAGCGTTAAGAATAATAAAATATTTTACCTATACGAAACGGAGAATTTTTTTTATCAAAAATGGAAAAAACACACCGCTTGCTTACACAAAAAATACATTGTTTTTACATTTTGGAAACGAATGCATAAGCTTGCAGTACAAGTGAAATGGATGTAAGGTTGTACCACAGAAAACCTATGAGATCTATGAGATTTCAGGTATGGCAGGAAAGCATTTTTATGAAACAATTGTACAAAAGGTTTGTTAGGGAATAGATTGCATGTGCCATACGTGGCACTTGAAATGATATATGAAAGGATTGATAGTGAAGCAGTGTGGAGAATACCAAGGATATATAGTGTGAATTGTGATCTGGAGAGAGAGAGAGAGAGAGAGAGAGAGAGAGAGAGA
Organism: Macrobrachium nipponense; assembly: GCF_015104395.2. NCBI lineage: Eukaryota > Metazoa > Arthropoda > Malacostraca > Decapoda > Palaemonidae > Macrobrachium > Macrobrachium nipponense. The sequence continues at coordinate 34,940,085 of NC_087209.1, read as the reverse complement.
GAGAGAGAGAGAGAGAGAGAGAGAGAGAGAGAGAGAATATTATGGGTATAGTTGTGTGAATCAAAGATTGTAATAATTTTTAATAAAGTATGGAAATGAAACTGCGTTGTGAAAATTTTGAAAATGATAACAATGTCTACCTGTGACATGTCCCAGCAGTTATGCTAAGAATAGTCAATGGAAAATGGTGTAGACATTTTATTAAATTTACTGTGAATGAATGAAAGAGAAAACGACAGTTCACAAATTAATGGGTAATGATAAATATACTTAACAAGCGAAGAACCGTTAACTGCTAGGAAAAGTATATACAGACACTTATTTGCTATGAAAATTTCCTGTAAATTGTGTTCTCAGCACTGATTACCCTAAATTATTAATAAAATCGTTTTTATATAACTTAAGTGTGCATAGTTAGATTAATTTCTTCTAAGGAATAATCTTCCCGCAGTGTTATTCAAGAATGAGATTTCTTCCAATCATCACTGCCGACGTAAAAGGCGATTTGTCTGTGAAATAAACCCATAATTGTCATATATTTCTACTGTAGGTCGTGGACGCTTTTTAAGCACTATACCTCCCCTGATTTGAACGCATTTTCCATCTACTTCAGTGATTTATCCCACTTTCTGCACAGCATTGTTTCTCTCCTTGATGGGCTCCTATTTTATACTTATCCCAGACGATCAAATGTAAAACATCGATCCAAAAAGTAATTCGGGCCCACTCCCTATCTCAGCGGAAAAAGAGTTCTCTCTCTCTCTCTCTCTCTCTCTCTCTCTCTCTCTCTCTCTCTCTCTCTCTCTCTCTGTGTGTGTGTGTGTGTGTGTGTGTGTGTGTGTGTGATTCAGCGCCTACCTTTAAGAGGAAACATAAGGCAGAAAAGAGAAGATAAATTTTACGAGCAATCAAATCCACAATTTCTTTAGGAAACAATCTCTGGAAAATCAACTGTTGAACTTTAAGCAAGGACCCCATACAATTTATGAGTTAAAAAATGAATTAAAAGGTGGAAGCGTAAAGAGAAGTATAACAGAGGCCGGTGAATCACCTAACATACGTAGCAGAGAAATCAGAGCTTCAATTAGAGAATATATATGTATCTGAACAATGCATTTCCTCTCGAGGTTATGACATTTTCTCCTTTCAATTTCTAAAAACAGAAACAGAGGCTTCTGTTTCAGCAGGTAGCAGATGCCTGTAATTCGTACCCATGACTATACTCTGTTTTTTTCCATCTGTCCAACCCGCTTTGGTACTCGCGCATGGTAACACTGCGTCCCGGCCTTTAAATAGTTACGTTATGGGTAAAGTTTTAGTCAAATAAAAGGATATCTGGGTGCACATTTGCAACTGGAAAGTATTTTAGTAATTTACTGGATGTAAATTACACCGTTAATATTCTATTAAAACACTTTTCAGTTGCAAATGTACGCCCAGATATCCTTTTATTTACCTACAACTTACACATTGTGTAACTATTTTAAGCCCGGGACGCAGTGTTACCATGCGCGAGCACCACAGGCGGGTGGACAGATGGAAAAAAACGAGTTTAGTCAGTCAAAAAGTCTGAGATGTTAAACTTGGGAGTAATGAATATGAACAGTTGCAGGCTCAGAGTAGGGCCTCTAAACCAACAATTCCTCTTCTAAAAGGTGACCGAGGAAAAGGTTCATGCATCAACGTTCTAGAACCAATAATTATAAATATTAAGTGAAACAATAGCTGTGAATTAATAAATGGCAAGTGTCAAATGACCCAGGAGAGAAAGAGACATCGCAGTAATATCTAGGTTACAAGTAATGAAATGATCAACAGCTTTGGAAGCAAGGCCTTGATAACAAGGAACATGATTTACATGGTAAACAAACAGCACCATCATATTAGTAATAATAAAGGCGCAGGTCTCAAAGCTTTTCCAACAAAATAACATCACGTGTTTTATCAAACAAATCTGGTGTCATGTCTTATAATGAGAATTCTAACACAGTGGTAAGTGACCACTCAGCTCACACTCTCAGGGACTTATGATCAACTCTAGAACCTTACAAGAAGAAAATCAGATTCAGTATGGCTTCTTTTGGTTATTAGTCGACCCTTGTGGGCCACAGATAGGAGAAAAGAGAGTAAGTGTAAAAGTTAAAAAAATCTCCAGGCGTGAGTGCTCAGTGCTCCGTCAAAAAGACATGGCCTTGTCAGGCTAATCCTTACCCAACAGAGGTGAAACCATTCATAAGATATTTCTAAGATAATGCTCATGATTCGAGCTTAATTCAAAGGTCCTTTGCAAAACCATTTAAACCTTGAATAACTCGTCCTGTGTTTCTAAATGCTGTGGTATGGTATTTTTACCATAAGATCTGAATTGTTCAAACTGAGCCAATATTTAACATTTTTGGAACACATGCCTATTCTACTTTCCCTAAAGAAGCTCCTCCAACTCTGCATTACCTATTACAGCAGAATACAATCTGAGCTAAAGTTTACAGAGCTCATTCCCAGATAACACAAAACCTACTGAGTATATCAGCTCCCCTAAGCAACACCAGAAAAGACAAGAATATCACAAACAACACCAATGCTTTAAAATTTAGATATAAGGATAAAGGAAGGCTTCATAGTTAACAAACAACCCTCACTAAATGTAAATACTCATATGGCTATTCAGGTTTCTGGAGTCCATAAACCATAAAACACTGTAGATATCAGAGAAGTAAAATGTAAATAACAAACACATATGTCTGAAAGAACAATCGTTCTAACAGTATTGTTAAAGCATGCACACACTCTCAACCTACTTCTCTCTACGAACATTTTCACTGTTAGAATGTAGATACTACTCAAGTTACTCCAAAGACAGATGATCAATGACTGATTCTCTTTCAATAATATGTCATTTTGATACACGAATGCACCACATGGCAGCTATTTTTAATGTCACAGTCAAGGATACAATCCTTGCCAAACGCCTATTATCTATCTCATATATTCAACAGTTATGGCTGCGGCAACGGTGTACAGAATCAATGGTAAAAGACATATAATCTCATTCTTTGTCAAAGTCCTAACATAATCAATAAAAAACAAGGTAAGTATAACTAAAAGGCAGACAGAAAATATGGACGATCTTCTCCTATGCACTGAAATCTTTCAAACTGTGTAAGAGTAAGAGTTTGATAACAAGGCATGAGAGATAAACAACTAACAGATGGACAGACCAACCTACAAATAGAGGGCTAAAATTCTAATATGATCTCCTTACTCATATATCATCATAAGTTTACGTGGGTGAACTATCCTTCGTGGTATTCAAAAGCTATAAAAGATTTTATATGCTAGTGAATAACTTTCCCCAACCATCATACGTTGTCCCTATCAGTTCTGTATAATACTATATTATATGAATCTGCGCTAACTATTCTGATATGCTTTTCCTTTTCTTCAAAGTATCTGTAAATAAATCAATTTGCCCTTAAAGAGAATTCAAAATGAATATTTACCTGTCATAAGAATTATGCATATGCATGAAACTTTTTGTACTCTCTTTGATATAGTATATGACTAATGTTTATAGATGACAAGTAATTCATTCAAGCACCAAGAGGTTCTTTGTATTTTCTTCTATTTTCCTTAATCTAAAACGAGGACCAACCAACATTACTAAACTTTTGTAACTATATTTTTGTCACATATGGATATTGTCTCTTTTTCATATGAATGCTGTAACACTTATTTAATTTTATTCTTAAGGTTAGATCCGTATACTAAATCTCACCTGTAATTGTTTGACGTACTACAATATTCGTTGACTATACTCGGTTTTTTCCATCTGTCCACCTGCCTGTGGTGCTCGCACATGGTAACACTGCGTTCAAAGCTTTAATTAAATGCCTGCTGTTATTAAAACACTTTTCAGTTGCAAATGTACACCCAGATATTCTTTCATTTACCTAAAACTTACACACGGCGTAACTATTTAAAGCCCGGGACGCAGTGTTACCATGCGCGAACGCCACAGGCGGGTGGACAGATGGAAAATAAACCGAGTATACATAGGAATATTATTGAGCCTGAGGTGGTCTCCAGACAGCAGGTTTTATTCATTTCTCAAATGAGGCACACAATCGAGCTCCTCATCCCAGGCTCTAAGAAACGAACACTTCTTAAACGTTATGTAATTTCTGACGCAAGGGCACTGTATATTAGGAATGAGTACCCAGGTTATCATGAAACCTGTTATGAATGTTGGGGCCAAGAAATTTGAGTTATAAAAAATTGTTGCTAGCATGACAACTTTTACTTGTGTTACATTTATCACAATCCAGACTTTAATGATATATTTTTTTTTTATTTCCCTGTCTTGTCATATCATGGCTAAGAAACAGGAAGATGAGCGTAAGGACTCGATGCAATTTCAGCACTCACCATAGGCAATTGCTTGAATCTATATAGTTTTTACGAATTCTTCTGAAGTTATGTCCAGTACTTTTTTCCCCTATTTGGAACTGGCCACAGCTGTATAAGTTGAGGCTATATTTCTTCTAAATGGAATTTTTGTCACTATCACATAGCAAAGCTTGGTTCACTGAAGATTGTAGACATGCTTATTTTTAGACTAAATAAGTTTAGCACTGCCTAGACCGGATAGCTATGTCACTCACTGCCAAATGGAAAGGGCAACCCTTTTAAGCAATATGCACGGACTCATTCCTGTTTTGCTGAAGACAAAATGACTAGTTTAGCTTTAAGGTACTGTTACATTACGAATCATTTACTTGAATTTGATGCATATAAAAGTTTAGACGCAGAATGGCATTTCTTCCTTATTTTCTTTTATTGAAAACTGCTGATTACCTAGCTGCTAAGTTGTCTGTTATTTTTATTTTATTTATCTGTTTTGGTAATTAGTTAGAGAAGGCTCTTTTTGAACATGGATTGCTGGTAACTTTCCTCTATTATACAAATGTGGCTATGGCAGATCTAGCCCTGTCGACTACAAACTGGTTTCCGTAACGTCCACGTTTTCTACAGGTTCTGAACATATATCGGCAAAATAGTTGTATGCCCATACTGAATGCAATCGTCAGTTCCATAGCTAAAAGTTACGGTTTCAGAAGAACACGCCTGTTTGTAATGTACAGAAAACTTCCACATTATTTGTTACCTTATGAACTTATACTGGAAGCATGCAGATTATCTACATATAATATGCCATGCGCTAATATCTAGCCTATTCTCAACTACTGAATCTGAGGGCCTCACCACTAAAATGCCTCTACTATGACATGTATTCAGCACTATTTGGATATTCCTTTCCTTCTTCGAAACACTTCTGAATTATTCCCTAATTAAGCAACACTCATACTATTTACAGCAAATCATTCATAAACCAATCCATAACTGTTTCAGCAACTTTGCTTTCATTTGCATTAAAATTCACACATCAACAGATATTTAAATTTTCTCGCAAATAGTTTGCAAACATGCACCTAACGCGTTGGCTTTACCTATTCTGTGACTCACAGTTCTCTTCCAGCCCTAATCAATTAAATTTGCTTCCAAACATCTTTACAAATCAAATGCTTCTAATCTTCCTATCCCTATTAACATTCCTTGTCCCCATTCCCGTTTTACACACTCCTTTTCGAAGTAATACTAACAGAATCCCCAGCTTGGTCCATCTTTGGCCTAATGAATTCCTTTTGGACTTGTCTTTCAAATCAAAAATAAAATTGGTTTCAATACGTTTATAATAGCCTGGTATCTGATAAAATGAATGAATGAGACAATATAACAATACTTTATTTAATAATATTGTGTCACTAGCATAAAGTTAATTAAAGCAAACTAAATATGAACACAGATTTAAGTAAAGTGGAAAAAGTTTTGTTGATTTTAACTGTTGTGATTTTTAAAAAAAATTAATGAATAAAACCCGACCAATTTCTCAATGGGCTCCGAAAAACTATCGGGTTCTCATTATGAAAATACAGCATGTCATAGTTCCCATTTCTTTCTGTTTTCAAAGGTTCACATTTCGAAGTTGGAAAATATTTGCATTAAAATTTTAGTCGAGAAAAGACAAATTTGCAAAATGTAATGCCTCTGAATAAATTCCGGGTAAAATGCTGTTGCGAGTGGACAAGTTTGCATTTGGCTAAGTGCAACTATTTGGGCAACGATGGACAAGTATTGCGCGCTAAGGTTCTATTCTGTTACCTTATTTAGCTTTAGTACGATTCCTAATATCGTCATTTTATAATAATTTAATATTCTAGCTACACAAATTTTAAAAATTTACAATTCCTTTTAAGCTCTGTAATTTCAATATAGAAACTAAATACAATTGTTGATCAATATTTATATTAATCAACGCTTGACCTTAGTATCCAAAACGAGTTACAGTTAAGTGATAATAAGTAATACGAAACTGCCAGTAAAGTATTTTCAGAGAATTGTTATTTACACGTTTCTTTTTCTCATTCAATATCTCTCTTTTTCATATTCATATAATGTTTCATAAAAAATAGAATATATTTCATTGAAGGGAAAAGTTAAAATAATGGAAGGCCGTTAAATGCACTGTTAAAACTAGCTATTCTGAAAAATGGTTAAAAATAACACTAATCCTGATACCTCATACCGTCATTTCAGTTGGATTAGTGGTGGTTAGCTATCTATAAAATGCATTCACACGCATAAATATAGATAAGCAAACTCATACACACCATACATTGTATGTATGTGCACACTTATATACAGACATTCACACACTTGTACACACACTTGTATATGCATATATAAACGAGCTTTTAGGACCAAATGACACTCGTTTAAATAAATTAAACAAACAGGCAGCTCCCTTATCTCTCTTCGTTGCTTATCATTCTGCATGAGCTAAAAATGCAAACTGGGCAAATGAATCCTCGTAGATACAAAAATATATTTTTTATTTCCCAATTTAGCTAAACATTAAATGGAACAAAATGAATATAAAAAATGAAGCAAAAAGAATAAAGTCTGACCCCCCCAAAAAAACCGTAGCTGTCATCCTCCTCTCCTGAACTAGGTTTAAGTAACACTCCCCCTAAAATTCACTGTCTGATTAACTACGCCATTAAAATGGTCATTAAAGTCTTTAGAGAACCCATTCTCTTATATGGTGCCATGAACCCATCTGAAATAAAGAGACATATTTATTGCATCACTCCAACATGTGAAAGTTAATTAAAATGATCGTGTACACACTGCACTTCTCTTTCTCTTTTCACTTCAAAGACTAACTTTTCCAAGGTCTCTTATTACTCTACCTTGTGATGGGTGTCCTCGAACCTCCTCCAAGTGTGCTCTGCTTAGCAACAAAAGCAATCAAAAAGTGTCCCCTCTTCTTTGCATCCCTTATCACTAATGCCCATACACCACACACTACGAACACACACACAGACCGCCTTGCGGAGTGCCTAAGCAACCAGGTGCGCCGCATGAACCAATCATGTGATTTCTGAGGTGTCGTCAACCTCATGTTGCATGGTCACCATTCCTGACAGATTTTCATTTCAGCATTCTTCGAGGAGCCAAGCACTTATCACTAAGCGCCGTTGTCTCTAACCGGAAAAAGCTGAGATTAACAATTCACTACCACACCTTTTAAGATGGCTCAGCCACCAATGTCTTTTGTGCATTCCCGTCGCACACCATATCAGCAACTGGTATATATTGGTTCATAATGTTTGCAAGATAGCCCTTATAACACATATTTCGACTATAACCGCAATCACTGGAGCTGTGCAGCGTTCGTCGAAGAAGAATTATTCCCCATCACTATCCTCTAACTGTGGGATCATAACCATCTCCAAGATAGGCGGAACTTGAACCGCCTTGTGGTTCCATGTAAGTTTTCACGAACACCTTTGTCGAATAATTGTAGACCCAGACTGAGCACATGAACCATCTTGAAACAATTCAGCATGCGCCATTATTCAGTGTCTTCGACCCCTGTAAGTGTATCCAACACCCCCTTCATCGCCGAACTGTAGATTCAATGTCTTCTGGTGAAGGAATTGTAACCACCAACTTGTTGTCAAGGATGTATCCCGTGACTTCAGAGCAAGTGCGTCACGCACCCGCCTTGTTGAAGATTGTAGACTCCTGATTTGTCCCAGAATATATCCTGAGACGATCCACCAACGACATCCCATCCAATGCAAAGGCGATCCATAACCTCGCCGCTCGTGTGTAGATTCGACCTCTGGTACTGTAGAACCAAGCTGTTTCCGTGGTCACCATCGCATGAAGTTGGGAATTCTCTAAAGTCATTGTGTGTCCATATTTGAAAAAGTCTACATGATCATAGAATAACTAAAGTATTGCTTTACCACACGAATCTGTCATTAACTTATATACCCAATTTCATAGTCAATTATTCCCATAATGTCTATACAGCAAAACCCCTGTACTGCTTATATAATTAACCTCCATGAAATATAATGCTGAATACCCCTTCTATCTGACACGTATACCTCGATAAATTATACCTCCTGTCTATAATAGAAATGCTATGTAAAGCTTAACTCCGATTACAAACATCCCTCAGAGTAAAAGAAAAAAATAATAATAATAATTGAACTTTCCTCATTACAAAATGTACACGGAGAGAAAAAAACATATAATCCAGCGCTTTTCCAAATAAACGCAGTATGTATCATTACAGAATTTGCAGCCGCAACATATCCCATTGACCGGAATTGACCCCTCACATACATCCCCATGGAATGTCATAATGGACATTCCTGGAAACAGTGCAAATCTGCGAGTAATCAACTCCAAAAGGAAAAATCAGCTACCGGTCTCATCACAGCATCATCAGCATTAATCCACCTGTGAATATCTCATGCACTCAAATCGCACTATAGACTTGTCTAGTCAGACTTGCAACCTCATAAATCATTATTCCTCTAAATGGGCCAAATATTCTATACTGATACTATATACCCATATGTCACAAAATTACCCCTAGGACATCCACAAAGGTACCCAAAAATTGTCCTCGAAAACATAACTCATTCATGATACAGCCCAATTATATAAAACCGCATAACCACCTCGTCAGGATATAAACCACAGAAAACCACAATTCAACCATTATATACCGCCAAATATAACCACTGGTGAATGAATATAAAAACACAACCTCTTCACAGGGACCCATAAAACCTAAAGGACTACAATAACCCCCCTCTCAGCTCATAAAACCACAGATCACCGCCGAAAAAATTATAACCACAAAAAAAAATCCACCGCCAAAGATTATAGCCACAAAAAAAATTCAGCACCAAAAATCAGTCACAACCAAAAAGCTGCAAAAATTCAGCCCCAAAAATCCACCGCCCAAAAAGCTGCAAAAATTCAGCCCCAATAAACCCATACACACAGGAACCACCACGGGCTTGTCATAATATTTCTCAGCTTAACAGAAATTTCCCATATTTTCAACCCGATTTTTCACGTGAAATAATTACCTCTGGTTCTTACGCCAAAACGCCGCAGTTTGCGCATAATAAGAAAAATAGTAGAAGAAATGAAAGAGAAAACAAACATTAAACACATTTCACCATCAATTTGCAAAAAACAGAAAAAAAATGCAACTGCACGACATTATATTAGTTACCACAACCAACTCTTTTCAGTTTTGATACAGTTTTAATTTCGACCGACCTGTTTTTTTCACTAAGACTACAAATCTGTTTCCAGTCTTTTGCTCAATGACTCTAAAAGGACCCTCAAATTTTGGATCCAATTTGTAATTTAGTTCATTTCTCACGTTGATTTTCAGAAATACCATGTCTCCAACATTGATCTTAGGATCAGATGTTCTGCTATTACTTCTTTCTACCATTTCTCGAGTCCTGGCCTTGATATTACGGCTGAGACAAGCATGTCTCTCTCTCGCTGTAGATATCAATGCTTCGATTGTATCTTCCCCATGATGAGGTATAGTTAACAGATCAAATGTGCCTCGTGCTGGGCAACCAAACAAAGCTTCAAATGGAGACATTTAAATGGAATCACTAACCATAGTGTTAATATTATGTCTAACAACATCAATATATCTATCCAGTTTTTATCATTACCACCTACAATATTCCCGAGAGCTTTGAGCACTTTCTTGTTTGCTCGTTCACACAACCCATTAGCTTCAGGTCTGTATGGAATAATTGTTACTTTCTGTATCCCCATGACTTCTGCCAAACTTTCTAAAGCTTTGTTTACAAATTCTCTGCCATTGTGGGTCAATAAAACCTCGGGTGAGCCATAGCTGCAAATGATACCATCCACAGGCTTTCTCACTTACCTCAACTGGACTTTAACCATAGTCTTTGAACCTGGCATTAAAACAACATCCTCTGATAAAACACATTTATATTTGTGGTTAGTACCTCCCCGTTCCACGATCCCATAAACATCACCACCCGCGCTTCTCATTACATCCACCCCATTGTTAGCATCAGTAATAATATCAATATTAGTACAGTATCACCACCCACAATCGCATTTCCACATTCACCAGAATTGTTACCACCGTGGCCTCCAATATCTTGCTTCACATCACCGCAGTTATTCCCCGCATCATCAGTGTGGGTTTTGATAATCACCATTAGCACCGCCAAATGCATCTCCTTTTTCAATAATCTCCATATCCTCAGCTCTAATCACATCCTCATAAGGAAGAAAAACACCAGGTATTCCAACCGTTATACCATTAACACCCGCATGGGTTGAAATCTTGTGTCCCCTACATGCAGGATGACCCAGCAAAAGTCTGTTGCCCAACGCAACCCCTTTCATAACCAAAAATAGTTCTATTAACACTATCACCGAGAGTAAACCGTATCCGAGCACAACCCAGGGGGTTTAATCTATGGGCTTGCACATCACACACCGTCTCCGTTGAGAGTTTCAAAGGGTAATAAGAGCATGGATTGATACAATTATAATCCATCCGGTTGATACTCGCACCAGTATCAATAAATACCGGGATATCAACATCCTCCACTGTTCCATAAACTATAGACCTGGGCTCTGGGGCGTCCCCCACGAGACCACAATGGCACGTACAAATCATCTGTACCCTTTTTGTTGATCGGCCTTCCAAAAAATTTCGCCGATCCATTTGCCCTCTTAAGTGACCTGCCTGGGAAGTTCTTGTATTATAACTCCCAGAATTTTGAGGTGTAGGTCTCACATCTTTCCGTATCTGAGATGGACAAGATTGCCAAAAGTGATCCACACTCTTACACATTCTTTGATCGATCAATCTTCTATTATATTCAACTTTTGCACACAAACGGGGAAAAGAAAATTCTGTTTCTTTGCACCGTACTTCCCGGGCCGGTCCCATTAAAAAATGTACTATCTACAGGGACATTTAGACATATGTTTCTGAATTTGGGCATAAATTAATTCTTCGTCTGATGTAGGTTCAATCTTTTCATCAAAACTATCCACTATTGTGTCTGGTACAACGTATAATAACATCGCAAAATAGATCAGTGTATGTAAATTGTCAAGTGAGACACTACCCCCGTTAACCCACTTAGAGGTTTTAAATTTTTGTATCCATTCTCCCGCTGAGTAATAAAGCTTTGAGCTATGTCGATAAGGCTAGTTGTGTCTTTCCTGATTTTATATAGCCCTCCTAGATCTCTCACCATATCCCCGTGTTCCTTTGAGTCATTAGATTGCAATAAGATCACTGTGAATGCCTCTATATCATCTGTGGATTATCGAGAATTGTATGTCAGTGGCAAATGGTAAAGTAATGGTTGGGAAAATTGAAGAGAAATGTAGGGGATAGGAAAAGAGTTTTTGGTTAAGAAGAAGCCTTTGATTGGGAATATGTGCACTCGCAAGGTTATTAAGATAAAATGAAAACTTAGAAGAATAAATAATTATTCACCCCTTCAATAAAGATTTGCACCAGCTATGAAAGAACTCTGTCCACAACCCCACGGAATGGGCTCACACACGCACTAACATTTGTAATCTGGTGAAGCAGAGTCTGCGTACGACTTGTGTCAGAAATTTTGATCTCTTTACGAAAGCCCTTATACCTTACGATCTTCCCCGGCCTCAGTAACATTAATTTATTTATGCACACACAAATACCAATCCAGAAAATTTAATAATAATCATCCCCCAATAAAAGATAAAAATAAACATGCACAGTGCCCAGTAAATCACCATATGAGCAGCTGTTAATATGAAATACAAGGTTGAGCCGGGAACAAAATACAATAAAGAGAAGACAAAAAAAAAAAGTTTGAGAGAAAACCACTTCACTCAGCAAACCATCTGCACAGCTGCTTCTCTCTCTCTCTCTCTCTCTCTCTCTCTCTCTCTCTCTCTCTCTCTCTCTCTCCAGGGTGTAACCCACAATACCAATTATCCTCTAATATCTCAACATAAAACCACTGATGTCCAATGAATCTCGAGGGACATCAAAATAAAAACACACTTTTGAGTAAATTAACACCAATAATAAGAGAAAAAAAAAGAAAGGATAGTAAATATAAAATTATACACTCACGTCTTCATAGGACTGGAGCCCGAACTTATTTACCCATTGCAAATGTGCGTAATCTATTCACTACACTCGATAAACACTTTAATATGCCAACAATTATACTTCACTTCCCTGAAACCCGGAAACACACTTCACACTAACTGTTGACTAAAAAACACTAGCTGGCACCCACAGACACAGAGACACAGCCAAACCTAGAGTCCTTAGGCCCTAACTCAGCGAAAATGCGAATTGCCTGTGACATAATTACAACCCTTCTTCCAAAAAAATATGCCTAATCTATCTATAGTCTCTTTGGAAGTGTACCTACAGCCTACAAAAATCTTTTACCGCTGCCAACACCTATAAACGAGCTATTAGGCCCAAATGACACTCGTTTAAAAAAATAAACAAACAGGCAACTCCCTTACCTCTCTTGTTGCTTATCATTCTGCATGAGCTAAAAATGCAAACTGGGCTAACGAACCCTCGTAGATACAAAAATTTACTTTTTATTTCCAAAATTAGTTAAACATTAAATGGAACAAAATGAATATAAAAAATGGAGCTAAAAGAATAAAGTCTGACCCCCCCAAAAAAACCATAAGCTGTCATTCTCCTCTCCTGAACTAGGTTAAGTAACACTCCCCCTAAAATTCACTGTCTGATTAACTACACCATTAAAATGGTCATTAAAGTCTTTAGAGAACCCATTCTCTTATATGGTGCCATGAACCCATCTGAAATAAAGAGAAATATTTATTATATCAATCCAACATGTGAAAGTCGTCAGCCTCATGTGGCATGGTCACCATTCCTGACTGACTTTCATTTCAGCATTCTTCGAGGAGCCAAGCCGCTTATCACTAAGCGCCTCTGTCTCTGACCGGAAAAAGCTGAGATTAACAATCCACTACCACACCTTCTTTTAAGACATCATATATACACACACACACACACACACACACACATATATATATATATATATATATATATATATAGATATATATATATATATATATATATATATATATATATTTTAGGGCTGTTGCCTTGTATAATAAGGCGCCCTATGAGGTAATGTTAGACTTGCGATAATCTTACGGTAAGTCGGTTGGTATTGCACTTCCATATTCATGGGAGTGTCTTGGGGCTTGTAGATCACTTACGAAGTCGGTATTATCTTCTTTGGTTATCGACGACGATGTGTTAAACTCATGATGATTCGGTTATGAGGTGAGGATCTAGTAGAAACCACGAAGTACAAAAATACTTATATTCTCTGAATTTACATGGTGAAGATCAGGTATGATTGTACAAGTCTTCTAATGACGATAGCTTGATCGCTTCTGCCAATGATGATGGCTAATTCTTTCTCTCTACATGATAAAGCTTAGGTAAAGATGTACAGGTCTTCTAATGACGATAGCTAACTCTCTTCTGCCTCTACTACCATCTCCGTTACCAGTCATAAAGGAACAGACAGTAGCTCGAACATATGAACATACAATCAGAGGACATAGTTACATATGAACATACAATCAAAATGAGACACGCTACAGATCACGTAGGCCGTTTGAATTATAGGTCGCGGTAGTTGTCTCAAGCAGGGAGCTTGGACTAAAGTTTATAAACAATTGAATGACTACAGGTGACGGCATGTTATCTTTGCCTACTTTTATTGTATACGTCATCTTTAGCGTCTCTAGTCTGATCACATTCCTGCAAGCAATCTGGTTGACCTCTTTAGTTTTAGTCTTTTATATATATATATGGAATAACATTCCATATTTTTATTATGTAAACACTTACATTAGCTCGGTCAGCTACCAAAACCAACCACTGAATATTACTCAAACTTGACTTGCATTTGACTTATAGGAGTGTGATACAAACACTATGTGAATATATATAGATAATAGAAAATACTTATAAGTAAAAAAAATTCATGGTGTACACAAATAAAATATTAGACATAATATGCATATAATATTCGTAAATAATAGTGATCACGTGATATATACTGATACAGTTTTTCACTTCATCTCATTAAGATACATATGCTACAGAAAATACTAATGTACTCTGATAATCGCATAGAACAAAGATTAACATGATAAAAATCATATTTCAACTGATACAAATTTCATATATGAATTGATAAAATTATTAATGTTTATGCTGATCGATTCGTTGATTTTTATGCTAACTGTTATATATCTGCTTCATTAATCCATATACTAACTCATATATAACTGCAGTTATTGGTAAGATAAAAGGTAACAGATTGATTATAGGCTACCTGATTTGTTTATACATATGTATATGGATTCCTATAATTATGATTAATATATGTGCATTTTAAATAGATTCCCATTGCGTACACGCAAAGATATATTTAGATTCTGTCATTTATGATCATTTATATCATAGATTCCTAGTGCGTACATGCAAAAATATATTTCGATTCTGTTATTTATGATCATTTATATATAGGATACATGATACTTTATATATATATAGGATACATGACCGAGGTTATACTACTTCACATTTAACTAGCGTTCGAACAACTTTTCGTCCATTACACAGTTCCAGACAACCACCTACTTGTTCTCTGCATCCTAAGCCACACGAATTCGTTCGCGATGAATAAAATCATCCCTAGCACGAGTCCTTCGCCAGCAAAGTAGAGTTGAATATCCTTCGGGTCGTAATTGTCGGAAGTATGTCCCTTTTGTAGTCGATTTCCGACAGCCGCCAGAGCATTCCGCATTAAAACGAGATTAACGACGGGATACGGGTGTCGGTCGAAGAAGTCCAAGAAATTCCTTTCACATTGTAGGCGGTTGTTACTTGACTGTAGTCGTCCGCTGCGACGAACGATTTTTTTGAAGTTGCGATGTGAAAGTCTCGTACTGCAGGATACTGTAACCAGGTTCCATTAACCAGCCTGCAAGTGAAATTATACTTGTCACAAGGGCAAAGTAAATTCAGACGACATCAAAATACAGGGGGGGAGAGAGCCATTAAGACCAGACTTAACCCACATGAATTCGCTGATTTTTTATGGAATTCAAAGGAGTCAGCTGTACAAACTTTTTTATCCATGGCATTAATCAATGAGTGAACCTATCCAGGTCTATGATGACTTGTAAAAATATCCATAATTATAAAAAATAAACAGATATCAATACGAATCCCAAAAAAAATTCGATATTACTGGTAGTAAGTTACTAGACAAAGAAGTGGAAAATAGAGCTATTTGTAAGATTGCCAGGCAACATAAGAGTCAAAGAGAATATTAATCATGATTCTGTATTTCTCCATGCTAACTGAAATTAAGTTGTGATAAAATCTGATCCTATGTGCCCCTAACAAAAGTTTCATATTCAATTTTCTCGCGCGCATCCTCTGCGGTTAATTTTTAAACTTTATTAATAGGCTAGAGATGCAACGAAAGAACCCACTATGTAACTAATTTCTATATAAACTTTGGGTTTTTTCAAGAAGTGTGACATTTTCCCATGAATGTGATTTTACTTGAATTGTGATAGACTAATGTTGCAAGTAAATATTTCGTATCCATGACTTGATACTTCTAATTGTCCGTTTACCCATGTCATAAGCTGAATTATTGACTCTAATTGTCTATGAGGTTCAGAAAAAAATTAATTCATTTTGTTGTTATAGAAATTCTATTTGCTTATTTTATTTATTCATTTTAAAATGATTGCGATTCCTTAACCAAGTTTGCATTGCAATGCGGATAAGAATAGATTATGGCTATGTATGTCATCATGTGAAGTTCATGAGCTAAGCATTCCTCTCTCCAGTCAACCTGCTTCGCAAGCGGAGACGGCACACACAGATGAAGCCTGTGTAAGCATATTATTGAGGTTAAAAGGAACAAATGCTGATACGGCAATGATGACGTCGTCACTTGGCAGGAGATTGCTCTCAGCCAGCTAAGAGTTACGTTACTTGCTGTAATAAATACGACTTTAGGATAAATTTTTTGTTTTTTTGTTTTTTTTTTAATACTCGACCCACATGAGAAGAATGTCTGAAAAAAAACAGTACCAAAATTTAACAATATATTAGTTTCATGTTGGAAATCTGCATGATTGTAATTATGTTAAATTAAATATTCCTTATTCAAACTAATGAAAAAGGTTTCCATACAAATTTTATATATACTATTTGCCCTGTATAAGATTATTCGCATAGATATACATTTTCATTTCTAGACTTCCTGACTTTAAAATCTCTTTTATTTTAATTATTTATTTATTTATTTATTTTTTGACTACGAATATAAATCACCGGGACAGACAATATGTCAGTAGGTTTTGATATGTGTTTGAACTTTTAGCTTATTTGTCATTACTAAAGCGTTAAGTTAGAGTTCAAATCTTTACGCATATATATTTGGATATTTAATTAACCTATGGTTACGTTTTGCTTATTGATTTTATCGTGATTCCTTTTTTGTTATAATTTGTAACCCTTCCGACTTCTTACGGAGTGTATTATATTGACTCCACTTGTATCCATATTTATTTTATTTTTTATATTTATTTATTTATATATTTTTTATATATATTTGATAAATTAATGGTTGGCTTGAATATGTGGAAAAGTGTTCTAGTGGCGTACAGTATAAGGCTACTTGCGGTATCAATTCTATACAAGATATGAATGATAAAGGTATTTAAAACCGCAAGAACCGCTATAATCCAGTTCGGATCCATTATCACGAGTTGTAACTCGTAAGACATTGAAACTTTCTTATTTATCTCTTATTCTACCAAACCGATTGACTCTGGGCTATAAAATATATTATTGGTTTTCTTAATGGATAGGAATTCACACAACGTGTTAAGGAGATTATTATTGATTTGCACCACCCAAGTCAGATTATCATGTGTTGAATTCCATGTTTACTGATTTAGCACTCATAAATATTCCTAGTGCATTCAATTGCGGTGTTTGTTTTTAGTGCTATTAATTCTATATAACGTGTCAAGGAACTATTAACACTAAGAAGTGTTTATTCCCTCTATCAGACTCGTAATTCTGTTAATAATTCTACGTATATTCTTTCAAGGATTGATTTGGCACAGGATAGGCCCCTAAACTGACAGGTGTCTTAGTGTATCTCTTGTTTTCATGACACGTGTTACAATTAGTTATGTGCTTTTTATATCTGTAAGCATCGTAGGCCAGTAAAACAGTGATTTGGCTTTCTGTGACATAATAGGGAACCCTGGATGACGGAATGCAACCAGTTTATGACGATTGGTATGAAAGAGATTATTACTACTACCTGGTCGTTAGTCACCTGCTGTGTTCTTCGGGTTTTCCTCGTCACGGACCTACAAATAATATTACATTTGATTACATAATTCTGATACACATACTTTAAATATACTTTTACTTTAGGGTTTCTGCTCGAAGTGTTTATTGTTTGCTTAGCCGCTGACCCTGTTTCCGTTCGAAGTGTTTATTGTTTTTGCTTAGCTGCTGCTGACCTTGTTTTCATTCGAAGTGTTTATTGTTTTGTTTATCGCTGTTGACTCTTGCTTTGTTCAGTTTGTAACAGTTCGGCGCTCCGACCCAGATATTCAATGCTCGCGATCTCTTGGGTTAAGGAATTTTCTTGTTGAGATACGGTTTTAACAATAGGCACGGATGTTTCTATATCTTTTAGTCTAATTAATGGTTCTTTGTAGCATGGTGCAGGATTGCGGGATAATACGTCAGCTATTATAATTGCTTTCCCAGGTAGATATCTTATCTTGGCTCCAAAGACCTGAATGATCATTTGTCACCGAGTTCATTTTGGACTGTGATTAAAGCCTTTGAAAAACTCGGTAAGTGACATGATCAGTAAGGATTTTAACAGGATAGCCGTAGATTATGAACTTAAAATGTACTAGTGAGTTAACGATACCTAGCCCTTCCTTGCCTATTACTGCATATTTACTTTCAGAGGCTTTAGTTTACCTGAATAAAAAGCTATAGGAAAGAACTGTTTATCATATTACTGAAGTAGTACCCCTCTTACCCCTTGGTCTGAGGCGTCTGTTGCAATAAAAAAAAATTCTATTTAAATCAGGGATTTTTAAGTTAGGTGAGCTGCATTATTCCGCTTTTAAGATATCGAACGCCTGTTTATGCTTTTTAGACCATAATAAATCTACGCTCTTCTTCGTAAGATCTGTTAAAGGAGCTGTCATGATTGAAGAGTTACATATTTACATACGATTGTAATACCCACTACAGCGCCAAAGTGCTGTATCCCCCTTTTACGTTAATAGGTACCGGAAAGTTATGAATAGCCGACACCTTACCATAGACTACTTTAAGACCTTGACTAGACACATAAAACCTAGATAAACATGTTCAGTTTTTAAAAACTCACATTTAGATATTTTACTCTGAGATTATTTGTCTTTGTCTCTGTAGCACTAACTCTAGTTTATGTGAATATACTTCTAAGGTATTAGAAAAGATTACAAGACCAACTAATAGGCATGTAGGGTATCCCCTAAAAGTCTCCAAACACTATATTGTAATTGGGGCGCAACGTAAGCCGGAGGCATACGTAAAAATTGATAATGTCCCCTGAGTGTGCTGAAAACGGTGTATGAGGTACAATCACTTAGGTAATGGTATCTGGTAAAAGCTTTTAAGTAAGTCCAAGCTGGTGAAAAATAATTTATTCTGGCGTTTGAGGGAAAAATTATATGGGCTATTTGATTTCCTAATGACTCCTATTACTAACATTTTTCAACTTCGTCATTTATCTCTATTTTGAAATTTCATTGAGAGTCTATACGAAGGTACGTATATAGCTTTATGTTTGTCCTTAGACCGTATTTTGTGTTAAATTACATCCGTTTTCCTCCCAGAGATCACTCGCTAGTGGAGAAACTTCCTGGTATTCAGGTAAAAGATAAAAAAAATTTCTGCTGAATCACCTCTGCTTGAATGACTTTACGGATATTACTTTAGATAGATTATCAGAGAGATTCATCTACGACTGGTTGGGCGGGATTAAAAACTAGCAACAATAAAAAAAAATGCGATATTTATAACTTCCGTATCCACGATATGTATACATTTGTGGATCACTAGATGTAACTTGTTGCTGCGAGTCAACCGTGTCTAGGGCTTTGTTCGCGGAAATCGTTATATTTCAGAGTGTCGGGAAGGATTAAAATTTCAGATCCCAGCAAAGTCTTTTTACACGCACTAAGACATTCGAGGGTGCATGCTTCTCGAGATTTTGCGTGCAAACTGCGACTGCGGGTGTGGGAGAATTCTGTTGGGTCATTTGAACAATGTTATGATTTAAGAGACAAATGTATAGTTCCTTTATATAAGTTATTATTTGATTAATTGTCTCTTTTTTGTTCAAACTAATTTTAATATGTTTGAAGATTTATAGGATTTTCCTTTGATAAACACGCCTTATTTTGCAGGATGTAAGATAATATTTTGTATACCCCTAGATGGATCTTACAATTACACTAGATACAGATCAATGTTTTTTATAACTATAGAGGTATCTGTAAGTGCTCGCTTATCCGGACTTCTCATTAGGGAAGTTCGAACAACAGACGGTGAGTCCGTAAATACAGGATATTACGTGTACTAAAGGAATAAAACAAGATATTCTAATTTTTACGGCGCGTACAGTTGGGCTTAATCCACCAGTATTTATAATAACTCAATGTATTAAAATTACGAAAACCTGCTCTGTTTACTTGATACGGTCGTGTGATTCATAGGAAAAATCCTTTTTAATTCAAAAAGATATTGGCATAAAAATAAAAGGTATGGCACAATTGATCCAACATCACTTTTCCCCACTCTGCTAGAGTCGCTTATTGTATGGAATTTGCTATGCTTTGAACACTTCGGCAGCTTTGACTGACCTTGACCGTCTGACTATATGACACAGTAACCGAGTTTCCTTTGTTTGATTCTGATATTTAGGGCTACTGTTTACCATCGGCAATGTATTATGTGTTTTTAGCATTCTGTTGTTGGTTACGGATAAAGCAATGAACGTATGAATGACGAACTATTAGGAACTGAGCGATTACTATTAAGACAAGTTATCTCTACTGTGTTATCGTGTACTTGCTGTTGTTTACTTCATTCTTTGCTAAAATTTGAAATAGTGAGATGTCCTGGTCAGCGCATTTAGCCTAATGAAAGTTTTTTACAGACATGTTATTCCTTGCAATCCAGCCGTATTTTTAAAGTTAAGTTGAGTCATTGAGGTTCGATATTTTATGCATATAACTCAAAAAACTCAAGGCTAAAACTGCGATCAGGACTTTGCAAAGGAGCATTTATTGTCATGACCCGAAATAGTTTTACCTCTAATTTATCTAGATTTGTACGGGTGTTCCACTTGTTTTTGTGTGTTTTCTAATCACTATGGTGCTTAACGACCCTATCCTGCATCTGTATAAATACAGACGTCCACTGCGTAAATGCATATTCACTGTTTAATATGATTTGTTACGTAAGGGATTAATAATCACCCAAAATGATAAAATTAACATAGTATATGATTATGATATTTCAGTAGAACTTCTGGAAACAGACACTCAAAGATAAAAACTCGCAGTAGCGAAATCTCAATGATGTAGATAATTTCTGTAAAAAAGTAAGATTAAGAATGTCTCGTAACTTCAGCCACAGGAATAACGAAATTCGACCTGCAAAGGAAACACTCAAAGTTACTCCAAATGAATAAAAAATTGTACTTAGCTTGCTTTTGTGGGAAGTCACGGTGTTCCGATAACGACACACGGCCTTGGTCCTCCTTCTCTATTTAGCGGATGACCTGGTTTTTTGGCTTGAGTTTCCCCCGTGCGCGATGTTTGGATGATTCGAGCCCTTGTAGATCCGATGCTGCAGACGCGTTCGGTTTGTTTCTTGAAGTGCCGGAAACGCTCAATAACGATGTTTTCTTGAATGATTCTAATGAGAGACGAAGCTTGCGTTGCCGTAGGAAAAAGACACTGTCAGTCAGACAGTCAACTCGAGGTCATTGCCCTCATTTCTAGCCTAGCCTTTGTCATGGCAACTCTATATCACAGTGATGGAAACTCTGCTTGCTGATAAGGAGCTGGAGCTACTGTGCGTAGACTAGCTGCTGTGGCAATTCACTTCAAAATAGGAAAGAAGCAAAAAGGTGCAAAAGACTATGGTCTAAATATTGCCTATTAGAGAGGTCTAGTCTCATAAAATATTAGTGAATAAGTTTAAATTAGACCTGGAGGTTGGTTCAGTTATCTATGAAATGGACCTTGAAGCCGACTTTCACTAGTAATACCTTCATTAAAAAAGCAGGACACTGGCCTAGGCCTATACCAAAATG
>NC_087209.1:34813117-34913117 GCF_015104395.2 Macrobrachium nipponense | reverse complement strand
TCTGAGGAAAAACATTCCAAATCTCACCCTTCTGGTGTGTGCAGCAGGGATATGGTGAAGGGGGTGTGTCGGGGGTTTATCAGAGGACTGAACTTTTACTTCGCTTTTCTTATCTGAGAGTGCAGTTGTAATCAATATTATAGAAACCAAATATATGCCATTATTAGACAATCATACTCGGGATAATATATATATATATATATATATATATATATATATATATATATATATATATATATATATATATATTACACGTATGTCACGCACCACTAGTCCGAGCCTTATCCTACCATGATCTGAAATATTAACTCGCATATATCTATATAAATCAACGTGTTTCATACCACCAAAAATATTAATATTCAGTATTGCCATTTGCCTCCATAACCTTACTCTTGCTCGCATTTTATTCTCTAGTTTCTCCTCCTGCAAACACCTTCAATCTCTTTCATTAGTCTCTGTAGTTTCTATCCACTATATACGCACAAGATTTATTAGTTTCCATGCTGCAAATAGCTTCGTAATTGGCCGTATTCTTTTCACACACAAGGACATTCAAAAATACACCTAACAAGGATATTTTCAGGTGGCAGTAATAAAAACTAAATAGATCACATAGGTATCAATAGCGAGATAAAAAGAGCACTGGGGAGTGTAAAGAGCTACAGAGGATCACCTCAGCAATGATCATCAGTGTGTCACTGACACACTAAAGCTAAATTCAAATCAACCAACGGAAAAATTGATAGAGTACCCCCTTTTGGTACAGTACAACTTCTTGAAGCTGAACATCAAGAGGCTCTTGCAAGTGAATCTTGTAATAGGTTTGCAGTTCTAAAGACTATATCTAAGGAGTAGCAGTTAATCAATCAGAACTGATTTAACATAAAAAAAATGTACATCAATCTTCTTAATAGAACCATATGGTTACGGAGTAACAAGACCGAAACCCTTGAAATTGTATGAAACTTAGGATCCAATACAGAATAGACAAAAACAAAATGGATTTGTATACTGATTTCAAGAACACGAAGAGCCTAAAGTACAGCATGCTACATACTGAAGTCTAGATAATGAAGATGAATGAAAATCAAGAGGAGATGAGAGAAATTTTAGCCAAAGAGGCTAATGATGTTGACAAAGCT
The DNA here is from genome assembly GCF_015104395.2 of Macrobrachium nipponense. Classification (NCBI taxonomy): domain Eukaryota; kingdom Metazoa; phylum Arthropoda; class Malacostraca; order Decapoda; family Palaemonidae; genus Macrobrachium; species Macrobrachium nipponense. The sequence continues at coordinate 34,911,972 of NC_087209.1, read as the reverse complement.
ATGTATTCAGATAAAGGAATTTATGCTAGGATAGCCCAAAATAATATTAGTAAAATATCCATGGGTTGAAAGCATAATAGGAAAATACTGTCAAAAGAAATATTTGAATAAAAAAAAAAAGAATGGGCAGTGCGTGCCTAATGTACTAATGAACAAATTCACAGTTTTGTGAATTGAAACCAATGGAAAAAACACTTAGATATTTTAGATTACACTGAAATGACGCCTCATACTCTAACCAATCTGCTTTGCAAAATAGAGTGAGGAAACCAAACCTCATGATTAAGAATTGGAAGATATATCTAAGGTACCAAATAAATGTACTCTGACAGAAACTAGAGGCATTGCACTTGCATGGGTTGTAATGAAAATATTCAGTATACATATTCCCAACTAGCTGGGAAAAGAAACTTATAAAAATTTTTTAGATGTACAAGCTTGTTTATGAAAAGCAGATGATGCAAATACCAAATATTTACGTTAAGATGCAGTGCACAGCAGTACCTGGAATTTTAAAATTCCCTTCGGATGGTTTTTTGTAAATTACGTGAGGGCATTTGGCAGTGTCCACAGACCCATATCATGGTAGGTCTTGCATCACTAGGGTATAACAGTCAAATATGTAAAGATAACCTAAAGTATATGCGATATGAAGTGTACTTTCAGTAAATTAGGAGGGGGGGGGGTCCAACGGAATGTTATTCACGTTTGCTGTTTCGCTCTTCTCAAAGGTTTTAATGAAAAATTTGATCGGAGAGGGAAGTAATGGATTAGATTGTAATACCGATGGACTTGACACACTTAATAGATGCAGACAATGTTGTTTCAATCATCAAAACATCACAAGATTTACAAATGTTTACAAGGTGGAATGGATCATATATCTAGATACATAAGACTCAAAATGAACCTTAAAAAACACGAAGTATGAGGACAAAGTATGCACCCCTCACATATTTCTGATCAATGTTATTTGGCACAAGTTCTCTTAGGTAGAGACGCAGTGAAACCCTACAAAAGTTAAATCAGCCTATGCCAGTCCCAGTACGATTTGGAAATCAAAGTATGAAGTTGCACATGAAATTAATATTCTATTCAAGTCTAGTAGGATCTGTGATGCTTCACAGACATTATTCGTTGTATGGCAAGGAAACTAACAGAGATTTCGTTATTTTGCGATTTAAGCTTTTAGGAATATTATTAGGAATCAGAAGACAGAATAGGGTTACAAAAGATGTCATAATTGAAATTACGACAGTTTCTACAGCAGAAGACAAATCCTTTCCGCAGCCATAGGAGAATTGTATGTGACAATGTCAGCTAGGGTCCTATGACCACCAAAAGAGAAGGGAGGCTGTTGATGATAGGGGATCTGTGGAAAAGAAATTCAGGAAGGACATAAGAGGAAGAATTTCACATAGCGTTGGAAGCCATGGTAATGAAGATAATGATCGCCAGTTAGAACTGTATCCTTTGCAAAAATCAACTCCACCCACTCTCCATTCATGGCTCCTACCTTCCACAAGTCTGCAATTAGATCGTTCGTCTTTTCCTTGAATTTTCGCATTATTCCATCCATCAAAATATTGAACATCCATGAAGACTTAGCTCCCAGTCTCAGACCTGCTTTTACACCAAACTGGTCGCTTTCCCACCTACGCTTTCTAACACAAAACCTTCATTCCCACGGTAGAGACCTTAAGCAGTTCTTAGTAACTGGAGTTTTATAACATTTACTCTAAACATCTTCTGTGTTGTCACTGTTAATTCTGTCCTAAGCATTTCTTGGTCAATGTATTTTTCCCTTTATTTTCAAAACTTCTTATTTAACTGTTTTATCATACACTCTCCATCCAGCTTCCATCTTGCTGGTCTAAATCCATGCTTTTCTTCCCATAATAGGCTCTCTTTCATGCTTTTTCTTTCTCAAGCAAAATTCAACCTTGCTTTCAATATGGAACACCAAGTAACCATATACCCCTTAAATTCTTATAGTAATATCAATCAACACTACCTATATACAATTGAGCAATTACTCCTTTTACTTATTTTATCAGAGCCTTCTCCTCATCCACACATACTTTGCAAATCCTGGTCAAACAAACAATTGAACCGCCATACTGCTGCATGTCACCTCAATGCCTGGTGTCTCAATTTTTCAACATTTTATATTCTCTTTTCACCACATGCACAACACACAGCCTATATATATATATATATATATATATATATATATATATATATATATATATATATATATATATATATATATATATTGTCGTTCAGTGGAGAAATTATATACGAATCTTCAGAGGGTGTCCATGATACTAGTTGTAAATGGATGAAGTTTATTATGAAACGTTTCGCACATGAAACATCTGTGCATCATCAGTCTGCAAAGAGCAATAAGACAAATAAATAACATATAAAGCCATAAAACACAAACAGAACTCACATGAATTAAAATAGTCTTAAAATTAACCCCCCCAAAAAAGAGAAAAGTACAAAGTAAATACAGTAAAAAGAAAGAGAACACCCAAAACACTAACCGTCCATGAGGAGAGAAGATGGAATGACCTGTCGTCAAAAGCAGGTGACGACGTTAACTATGCCAGGTATAGAGTTGCTGAAGAAGTATTACCATTTAACGAAGGAACAAGTTTCTTAATATATAATGACTCGAGGGTAGTTAAGTGATCAGGATGTTTGACATGATCTATTATTGTAAACTGTTCTTTCTGGAGCTCAATTTTGCAATTAAAAGCATGGTTCCTGATATTAAAAAATTCAGGTTGTTTTATTCTTTGTCATGTTCGGAAACTAAAACCTAAATGACTGCAATATCGAACCCTCAGCAACCTTTGAGTTGATCCAACGTAAGAACCTGGACATCCAGGGCATGTAAATTTATATATGACGTTGGATCTCATGAAGGGCTGAAGGCGATCTTTGAAATTAAAAAAGGAACCTATGGTACAAGGATTGTTTGATATTAATTTGACCTTGAGACACGGAATTTCTTGTTCAATGATTTGTTTTAAACTGGATATGAATTTCAGATCAGAAATATGAGGAATAGTGGCATAAAACAACCTTTTAGGAACATCAAAATTAGGAGATAAAGGCTGAAAAAACTTCGAAAGTATCTGGTTGACAATTTTCAAAACTACATCTTGTGGAAAAGAATTGGACTTAAAAAAAAAACTCAGCAAAAATGAAATCTCGTCATGAAAAATTTTCCAAGATGAATACTTTAGGGCCCTATTTACCAATGTGTGGATGGTGTTTAATTTAAAAGAATGTTGACAGGAACTATAAAAATTATTAGTGAGTCCTGTATAGGTCCGTTTTCTGTAGACTGACGTGGCAAATTCTGAGTTTCTTCTAGTGATTCTCAAATCTAAATAAGGTAGAGTACCTTCTTTTTCAACCTCTACTGTAAACTTGATATTCGGGTGAGCGTTATTAATAAATTCTAAAAATGAGGAACATTGCCAAGGATGTTGGAATAACGCGAAGGTATCATCAAAATATCTACGATAAAAAAATGGTCTAAAATTAGAACTATAACCATTTAAAAACTTCGACTCCAAGTCTGACATAAAAAAGTTAGCAAAGATAGGGCCTAAAGGAGACCCCATGGCGACTCCATCGACCTGCGAATAGAGCCGATTGTTAAAAATGAACATAGAATCTTGCACAGCAAGATCAAGTAATTGTTTAAAAGTAGCCCGATTAAAACCATAAAAAATAGTATCATCGTTGGATGATACTATTTTCTATGGTTTTAATCGGGCTACTTTTAAACAATTACTTGATCTTGCTGTGCAAGATTCTATGTTCATTTTTAACAATCGGCTCTATTTGCAGGTCGATGGAGTCGCCATGGGGTCTCCTTTAGGCCCTATCTTTGCTAACTTTTTTATGTCAGACTTGGAGTCGAAGTTTTTAAATGGTTGTAGTTCTAATTTTAGACCATTTTTTTATCGTAGATACGTTTATGATACCTTCGCGTTATTCCAACATCCTTGGCAATGTTCCTCATTTTTAGAATTTATTAATAATGCTCACCCGAATATCAAGTTTACAGTAGAGGTTGAAAAAGAAGGTACTCTACCTTATTTAGATTTGAGAATCACTAGAAGAAACTCAGAATTTGCCACGTCAGTCTACAGAAAACGGACCTATACAGGACTCACTAATAATTTTTATAGTTCCTGTCAACATTCTTTTCAATTAAACACCATCCACACATTGGTAAATAGGGCCCTAAATTATTCATCTTCTTGGAAAATTTTTCATGACGAGATTTCATTTTTGCAGATTTTTTTTTTTATTTTTAAGTCCAATTCTTTTCCACAAGATGTAGTTTTGAAAATTGTCAACCAGATACTTTCGAAGTTTTTTCTTTATCTCCTAATTTTGATGTTCCTAAAAGGTTGTTTTATGCCACTATTCCTCATATTTCTGATCTGAAATTCATATCCAGTTTAAAACAAATCATTGAACAAGAAATTCCGTGTCTCAAGGTCAAATTAATATCAAACAATCCTTGTACCATAGGTTCCTTTATTAATTTCAAAGATTGCCTTCAGCCCTTCATGAGATCCAACGTCATATATAAATTTACATGCCCTGGATGTCCAGGTTCTTACGTTGGATCAACTCAAAGGTTGCTGAGGGTTCGATATTGCAGTCATTTAGGTTTTAGTTTCCGAACAGGACAAAGAATAAAACAACCTGAATTTTCTAATATCAGGAACCATGCTTTTAATTGCAAAATTGAGCTCCAGAAAGAACAGTTCACAATAATAGATCATGTCAAACATCCTGATCACTTAACTACCCTCGAGTCATTATATATTAAGAAACTTGTTCCTTCGTTAAATGGTAATACTTCTTCAGCAACTCTATACCTGGCATAGTTAACGTCGTCACCTGCTTTTGACGACAGGTCATTCCATCTTCTCTCCTCATGGACGGTTAGTGTTTTGGGTGTTCTCTTTCTTTTTACTGTTTTTACTTTGTACTTTTCTCTTTTTTTTTTTGGTTAATTTTAAGACTATTTTAATTCATGTGAGTTCTGTTTGTGTTTTATGGCTTTATATGTTATTTATTTGTCTTATTGCTCTTTGCAGACTGATGATGCACAGATGTTTCATGTGCGAAACGTTTCATAATAAACTTCATCCTTTTACAACTAGTATCATGGACACCCTCTGAAGATTCGTATATATATTGTTACATACATACACAAGATGTATGTTGAAGCCCTTAGTCTTTAGAAATCAGTAAAGTAAAAAAGTACAATATTTTTTTTCACTTCTTGCAAACATCAAGACCACCCACATCAGCTCACAGAAGCCGTGCCTACCCCTTCCCTTGTTCATTAAAAACTGGACATGGCAGATTATCCTACTTCATTCCTCCCCCCAAAATCCACCTCTCCTCTAGCTAAATGGTCCCACCATTGTCATCTGTTTCTACACCTGGTGTTGTCGTCAAATTTCATACCAGGCAAAACCGTCGACACCATAAAAAGCCGGCGCCAGGTGTGAAGAGACAAAGACAAGGAGAAATAAGACGGCAGGAGAAACAAGACTAAGAGTCATTCCTATAGCAGACGTAGTCCTGTTCACACCGGGGGAAATATTCCCTAGTCACTCACACCCCTTCTTACTATCCGGGGTCAAGACTTTTCTCTCCCAATATGCTCATTTCCCTGTGCCTAGCTCTCTACTTCAAGTCTTCAATTGTCAAAAACCACAGGTACAGTTTGGTTTTGAAATTGTTCGATGCACAATAATTTTCCTTCCTTAATTACTGTCTACTCTCATTATATATAAACCCAATTCTCCATTGCATCTCATTCAGAGAATGAGTGAAGCGAAGAATTATTTGAGGCTTGTAACTAGAAGTGTTCATTTACCTTCCTATTCTCGTGACAGTGTTAAGATACTTACATTCTCTGACTTGCACAACTCCCAATTACAGAAATTGTGTTTTAGATCAAGAATTACAGTACACTCCCCAATGTTCCACAGTACCAAAGGGATCCCATTGTGGCACTTTTTTATTTGCTAATTAACATAACTTCAGTGTGAATTTCCCTTAAATTCATCATTTTTAATCCCTTTTTCCACCCTCTTCACTTTTCAAACTTGCATTGCAACCAGTCTGGTCAGATGTCAGTTAATTTTAGAGTAAATGATAAACTCACGCAGCCACGTACATAACATATATATATATATATATATATATATATATATATATATATATTATATATATATATATATGTATATATATATATACATATATAGATATATAGTATATATATATATATATATATATATATATATATATATATATATATATATATATATATATATATATATATATATATATAGTTAGTATAGATTCATTCTTCATGTCTGTGTACTGTGTAACTGGCAGAATGCTGCTGTAATAAGTGGAATTCCTTAAAGGTCTATTGTACAAAATAATTTATTAGAATAGCTCGTCATTTTACCGAATAGACTTTTTGTGTTAACAATAAATAACATGTGAATTTATTCAAATTATTGTATATCTTACGCTGATAACAAGTAAAAGCAATATATACGCATAATTAATACTTCTCGTGTTTTATAGAATCAAAAAGTTAGAATGATTCAATACTTGCCCAATTCTGTAGATAAACAAAAAACCCCATTTCTTATACGACATCAATAAATAATTTCCTGCGCTTTCCTATGACAGGGCATTCATATATTTCCATCCTGTAATTATTGATATGCATATTTTTCCTAGGTTTTACTCTAAAACCACGCAAGATGAGAATAATTGTAGGATTTCTGTTATGTAACTCGTTATTAAGAACTTTCTTTCGCTCTGTTCAAAAAAGAGAGAGAAGAGAGAGAGAGAGAGAGAGAACGAGAGAGAGAGAGAGAGAGAGAGAGAGAGAGAGGCTTCGCTAAGCAGTGAGTAATATTTGTTATTTGACGACGAGAATGATTTACAGCTCTATGCCCAGTCGTTTCCCCTAGTCCGGCCTCGAAGGGCAAGACAAAAGACAAGCGCGAGTTTTGAGAGAGATGGGAAGGAATTTTTTTTACCGGATTTTATTCCTCGTCCCTAACAGAGATTATAGCTGGGACCGCTCGTTTATACCTGTTTGCAGAGTGAGAGAGGAAGAGTCAATCATATTTACTGCATTCTTTCTTAGTTTTAATATGCGCGCTCTCTCTGTGTATATTATTATATAATAATATATATATAGTATGGATATATATATATATATAAGTATATATATGTATATGTATATGTATAGGATATATATATATATATAGATATATATTAAAATATAATTAATATATGATATATATAGTATAGGTATATAACATATATATATATATATATATATATATATAGTAATATATATATACATATGATATATATATATTAAAATATAAGATTTATATATATATTAGATATATATATATATGTATATAATATATATATATATATATATATATATATATAGATATATGTATATGTATGTATGTATATATATGTATATTAATATAGCATATATATACACATATTGTAAGTATGTATATTAGTGAGAAACAAGGGGAAAAAGTTGCAAATTTACCAACAATATTCGAATCTCTACACGTAATACATGAAAAAAAAGTGGTTAGTTACATTTTCGAATAATGTTAAAAACGTTTGAACTAAGTGTACCTCTTGGTGTCCGCCGAGCCCCACTGGCATTAATTGGTTTGTAAAAGCAAATCATGAAACGTGTCAACTGGCTGTCAAAGCGGGTCAATCCCCTCTTTAGCAGAGTTCTTGCAACGCGAGAGAGAAGAGGGAGGTGGCTCTCTGTCATCTCTTTAACATCTATTAATTTTCCAAATAAAGATTTATATGTATGCGTGCAATATACATGGCTAAAATAACATCGACAAACTACTGTATATCTTTTTCAAGTGTTTGTTTGTTTGTTTTTTTCAACAAACGCAGACCCACTTCTATTTCTTTAATGCTCATAAACTAGAAAACAGTATTTTACCGAAAGGATTGGGTGAAATAATATTAACTTCTTTTACTTGTTTTCCTTTAAAATTGTCAGTTTTTTATTAAGCTTACATGAACAACTAGCATTACAAAAATTAAGTTTTGTTTTTTAGGTGACAATAAACTAAAGATACATTGGTTACTAGCACAAACAACTGTCATTCGGAAATTAATCAGAACTTTAAATAACACAAATAACATACGTTGCTTTTGAAAATAATATATAAACTCTCGATAAACATTGATAAACAGATTAAATGTCTGCATCTACAAACATAAAATACTCAAAGTTATGTATGTGAATGAGATATGCAAAATTATGGGAATAGTAAGTATTTCGAGAGTATATGTCCTTCCTGACACCAAACTAACTCCTCTTTATAAGCATTCCTAGGGCTGAAGTGATGAACTGGAAACCATTTTGCTTTTTGCACAAGTAAAATAATAACCGAGACAATATTCTCTTGATATGGTGGGTTTCTGAAACACAATTGCACAGTAGCAACTACTTTTAGTATGAAGGTCATGCTCATGTTACTTAACGTGTTTCATTCACAAAATATGCATTCCATATATCGTTATGATATATGGAATGCATGCATCCTCATGTAAAAGCATGTAACAAAACATAACAGGTGGAGTGCATAAACTGACAGACAGACAGTCGGTGAGACAGACGAACGATCTACCTTCATGTGCAACTGTGCATGATGCTCCACGTCCGCAGAAAGTTTTACAGAAATATCTTGCACGAGAAGTTGTAACGACAGGAATACAGAAAGTCAGACAGACAAACAAACAAACAAGAGGGAAAAACTAACGACACCCAGCAGTATCATTAGGCCAACAAGCAATTGTCTGTGTGTATTCGTATGCTGGGAGATATAAAGAATATCATTAAAAGAAGAACTGTGTAAAGAAGGGCAGACAAACACATATATAATCATACTGACAAAAATAAATACTGCCTATGTATAACATGCCTATGTTACATATAACAAACAAGTGATACTTCGTGAGCCTATAAAAATTAATTCTAACCTGAAGTGAAAATATTAGTCAGCCGAAAATTAAAAGAATAGAAATGGATAAACAACAGCTCCCAGAAACGTCTGATATCCATTATGTTGTTGGTCTGTCTCAGAATTCCTAGAAATTTAATCTCAAAATGTCTTTAGGTACGTCTCGTAATAACAAAGATTTTAAAGTAGCGCAACTTGCGATAATTGAAATACTGTTGTCATATATAGTTATATATAATATATATATATATATATATATATATATAATATATATATATATAGTATGTATACACACACACACCACACACATATATCTATATATATATTATATATATATATATATAATATATATATATATGTATATGAAAAGTTACCTTTTGGAACACGGTAAGGTCATTGTTTGACCAAAATAAATCACATTGGAAGTAATCACCTTGAAAATTATGTGAATTATATAGATATCGAAGCTCAACCTGGATCTTATTGTACTAGACTCAACTGATTCAAATTCAGTGTATTTCATTACGTCTCTAATCCTGATACCTGAAGCTCAGCGGTAGTAATGTTACTTCGACCCAGAAGCCTTTAACCCACAATAGCCTATGAAACCTCCTTTTATTAACATTAGGGTTCAGATACCAATCATTCCTTACTAGAACTAAATAATGAGAATACAAGGTTTTACATAAGCCAAAATTGTAAAACGTATGTAAGCTTCAACTGAAGAAAATCCTCATATGAGCATTTTTATAAAAAAAAAAGTACAAGATGTCAAAGGAAATTAATGCATATGTTACATTTGTATATAATCCGAATTTATAAACTGTTATTTAGAAAAAAAAAAACAATAATAAATGTGAATATAATTTAAAGATAACATTAAATCTGATAAAATAATAAAATGTTAATGATAAATAAGCAAACAAAACTGTGAACACTGTTCATCTGTTCCATGATTCCAGCGAGACATGGAAGCACTACTCTGTCATCATCTATGAATGTGGCAAGAGAAGAATGTCTCATGACAGTAGCATCCACCTTCTGCTGCATAATGCCAACTATACAGAATGCATATCCACCAGATTCCCCCTGTACTTGTCTGTAGTAACGAATTACTTGGCGGCTCAAATGCTCGAGCTGAGCGGCATTGCAGCCCGAGATCGTTGGAAAACAGGATCATCAAGAACTTCCTACTCAAAATGGCCGAAGAAAAGTTAATTTTTGTTCCGGTAAGAATCTTCTTTTGCAAACGAAACAGAACTATCCAGTAACTTGCAATGAAGGACAGCCTGAGAAAATGTTGTCTGAAAAGCTATCGACTGTTGTAATTTTCATCACATTCGAAAGGAATGGTAGGCAACGTTTTACTCCTGCAAGTCTTCAAACAATTCAAAACCATTTGGTTCAACCATGCTTATCCCGAACATTTCCCGATCTCTCATTGCAACCTTTATACGAGATTTTAGTTTTGGACTGATAGTTCATCAAAATTATTTTACACCTCCTGGGCTCTTGTTTACGTGACTTTTTTTTTTATAGATTGCATTTTTTACTTCAAAAACTTTCAGCCACATGTTGAGGCACTCTACGCGGTTGAATTCATGGCAAAATACACAGCGGAGCAGTAATACATCAATACTGGAATTGGAAGAACAATTGTTTCAGCATCCACCAAACCAAATGTTTTGAGTATCATGTGCAACCATCTAATGCCTAGAATCTTTTCTATATTCAATAATCATGCAAAAAAATTTTGCCGTACAGTTTCTTGAAGGTCAACATGATACCCAACCCGCTTTCTTCCATTGAAGAATGGAAGGGGTGGGGAGGTGGGACTTTCTTAAATTATTTATTTATTTATCATTATTTCTATTTTTCCACATTGATAGGTTATGTTGGGAGGTCATAAATTTCATATCTGTGCAACGTCTCCTAGTCTGCTAGAACTTCTTGTCCATCTCACCATTGCTTTTGTTCACTCCAGCCCTTCAATCATATCATTAAAGGAGCATGAGCATCAGTCATTCCTAATTATGCTTCATACTCATGTACATCTTTGCCTTTAGTAAAATGGTTTTCACAAAAATTAAGAGGGTATTAGTACCATAAAATTAATTCTTATTGAAAAACATCTTGTCCTTTACTAACAAAGACTTTTCAAAGAGGGCAGTGTATTATTCATTATTTGTTCCTTTCAGGTTATGCCTTCACTATCTGCCTCGATTTTTCGTAAACTATAATCTATCAAAACATGCCAGACAATTTATAGCAACGATTTTTGTTCACGAAATAAAGAATAACATAACACTTGCCATTCAACCTCACATGCCACTTCTGCCTCCTGGCAGCTCCCACCACAATGAAATCTCTATTACGTTGCAATTCGAATCTTATAACCTCGGTTTTCTGTAGAAGGTGCAGGAAATGTTACGGGGGAGAGATATAAGAAAGGAAGTACCTAACTTTGCGGAAGAGATAGGGCGTGTGGAAAGTTGATGTGAATGTCGCAGGACAAATAAGTGTTCGACGTTCTGCTATTGAGCATTCTCTGTAGGTTAAGAAACAACTAATGTTATGGATTTATGCTGTTCAGATTTTACCACTGGTTATACAGTTGAATGATAAAAATGATCACGAATTATTCCCAGTTATTTCCTGTAAATAACTGGAAATAATTCGGTATCACTTTCATCCTTCAATTGTAAAATCAGTGGTAAAACCTATGCAACAAAAATCCACAATATTAGTTGTTTCTTAACTTACAAAGATTGCTCATTTTATATATATAGTATATATATATATATATATATATATATATATATATATATATATATATATATATATACTTATGTATGTATGTATGTATAATGCATTCTGATATTTTATTCAGATGCTAGATGTATGCATGAATAATAAAGTTTTGAAATAGATATATTTTACTCGTTCACACTGGTAACCTATAACAAAGCAAATTATACACTCATTAATTTTAATTTTTCTTGTGTGTGTAACGAATATAAAAACTATACCGTCTTAAAGTCAAATACCATTCTGTCTCAGGCACGATGCTTACTGTCATTCCAGTTAAAATTATCTAAATTACTTTAATAGTCACAATTATACCAAGTTCTCATTCTGTCTTTCGCTTGAACTTTTTCACACTGGTTCTTTATCCTTTCTTATGAAGCAATGGCTTTTCCTTTGCCAAAGTCACTTTCTGTATTATAAGAAGAGGAATTCAATTCATCTCGAAACTTTGTGTTCAATTTCACAAATTCTTTGATAAAATCAGAAACTACGAATCTCCTCTCGTTTTACCATCTTTAACGTCATTATTACGATGAACTTATCCTTCTCTCCTTCTTACTTTCTCTCTTTTCCACTCACATGTACTTTTCTCTATTTTTTCGGGCGCTCTCTGACTCATTCTGCGTTTCGCATTTATCTTACTCAGGGATCCAAAAACATCTTCTTTCTTCTTGTAAAGTGGTTCACCTGTAGTGTGTGTGTGTGTGTGTGTGCGTGTATGTGTGTGTAGTTGTGGTCGTGTTGGTGGAGCATGTACAGGTGTATTGACCCGTTCTACTCTTGCCACACTGCTCCCTCCTACTCTTTCCCACCCCTCCTCCCCCCTCCTACATTCCGTCCCTCCTTCCTCCCTTCCTACCTCGGTGCCTACCCACCTACTGTATCCTCTCACTTATTCCTTTTGGCTAGGGCCTAACAGGTGAGACAACCCGCTTCTTTTCTCCTACCTCCTCCTCTCCCTTTCCTCCTCCTCCTCCTCCTCCTGCGGCGAAAGTTTAACCCTTTCTGTTACCTTCTGTCCCCATCGCGCTTGGCTGCCTTCTTCTTCTTCTTTAAAATGCTGATGAAGAGGACAGCCACTTACCTGCGTCGATAGATGCTCATGGTGGACTCCATCCTTCCGTTCAAACTAGCAACTACAGGAAAAAAGCACATCCAACAAACCTTCAGATCCCTCCTTTTTCTCCCCCGGCTTCATCTTCCTGCGTGTGTAATCAAAAGCACAAATGCCAAGACTCTTTGCTCCTTGTCCCATTCCTCTTTGTTGTTAGCTCGGGTATTGTTTGGTCTTTATCACGTATGGAGGAGGAGGAGGAGGAGGAGGAGGAGGAGGAGTGCTCCGTTTGAATTCATTTACGCGAAAAAAGGAGATCTCGAGGTAGGGATGAAAAGTTAATGACAGACGTTAGGTCAATTACACTTAGTAGGTCGCGCATTACTCGTACAACAGTATGTCGGCAAAGTTTTGGAAGGCGATGCGGTACACTGAGTTCTATTTTGGTGCAGTGGGAGTTTTTTTTTATCTCTTCTAGCATCAAGGTATTAGACACAACTTGATAAGGTAACTTCTGAACGCATTTCTATGTTGTTGCCTATAATTATAGATAAATAAGCCCCCATTTTCCGGATTGAGGTATGTGTAATGACCCAAATGAAGAGTTTAAATAATCATCGAGCTTCAGAAGAGATAACTTCCCTTCGTCTTTAAGAAAAAGCAAAGGTCTATTTTTATACGATTATGTATACTTACTAACCTTATTAGTTCGTATATAACCTAAGATGCTTTGCTTTTTCTACATATTTCATATTTGACTAGATCAGAAAGGCCTAATATTTCAAGTTTTTCTAAATGTTTTTTTTTTATTTCTAAGTATTCTGTGATACTAGTGCAACGACTGATGAGGGTTTTTGAGTATTCAAAACATGCTCATAACAAAATCATCCTTTTTTTCAGTAATACATTCTAAAGAGTGCAATCTAATATTGAAGCATTGTCCTTTTTCTAATTAGTAGTAAATCAGGAGGCATTTATCAAACAGTTTATATTATAAACATGGTTACTTTCTTACAGTATAGAAAGCATCGACAAAAGAATTCCTGGCTTAAAAAAGTGGTAGCTGTCATGGCTAAAAAAATAATTAACCACTCTCCCTAAAGGTATCATGCTTTGTGGCTACATACATTCAGGTTACTCAAGCTACATAAATTTTTCTTCATTCTTACTCAGTGCTACTGCTGTTATCTTATTTTTACTATTTATTTATGTATTGTTTTAGAAATTGTTCAGTAGTTCAGCTGAGACCTTACGTAAGTCGGTGCTCCTACATATCATGATTTATGAACAATAGGAGACACGACAGCAGTCACCATCTAAATTCCTGAAAAACATTCACATCTCTATAGACTTTTCATAGTATGCAATACGACTCATCATTAGTACATCATCTGCCCTTTGCACATACTGCTATATTCATTGTGATATTTAAATCTAAAAATCAAACAGAAAGCTTCTGTTTCCCTTTCTTTCTTTCTTTCACAGTCTTTAAATCCTGCGTCATTTTTCCCTACATATCTCCTCTGATTCTCCACATATATCAAACTATCTCAAAACAATAACGATTTTTTTCATTCGTGCTGCTAAACTTTTATTTTTCTGTACCACAATTTTACATTTTCGTCCCACTCAAAACAATAAACAAATAGTAAAAATAAGATATCAGCAGTAGAACTGAGTAAGAACAAAGAAAAATTGTGTAGCCTGAGTAACCATGAATTTATGTAGCCACAAAGCATACCTTTAGTGAGAGTGCTTAATTATTTTATTTAGCCATGACAGCTATCACTTTTTTAAGACAGGATTCCTTTTGTCGATAATTTCTATACTGTATGAAAGTAACTATGTTTATATTATAAACTGTTTGATAAATGCCTCCTGATTTACTACTAATTAGAAAAAGGACAATGCCTCAATATTCTTTGGAATGTATTACTGAAAAAAAGGATGATTTTGTTATGAGCATGTTTTGAATACTCAAAAATAATTTTATTCGGCCTAGCAAAAGCCAGCTGATTTAACCATCCTGTCATACAATTCAACTTTCATATCTTAAAACTAATCTTTTACAGCACATTCTGTGCTCAGTTCTTGGTACATTCCATACATCGTTTCATCGCTGATTAGCCTCTTCCTTCATTCTACGACCGTCCATTATCACATTTACTCCTACATACCACTCAAGGGTCAAACACTTCCATTATTTAACTGACTGTTTATTAACTATTCAATCACTGCCAACCTTGTTTCCTTTCACCCTCATAATTTACTGTTGCTAACAGTCACTTTTAACTATTTACAATTTCGTATATTATTTACTGCGAGGGTGGAGGAATCCCAACCAAGGTTTATATTACATCCATTACCTATTACACAAAACTTAATACCAAAAGAGCATAACTAAAACGTACACATGTGGTAACATAGAGGTTCAATATGTAAAACTACCAAGAAAAAAAGCCAGTGAAGGACACAAGCACCCTCATCTGATAAAGGATGGAACATGGCCCTGTCCTCACTAAAGAAATAAAAGTTGTTAAAGAGAATAATCCAAATAGGAGTCCCTAGAAATTCATGTTCAGATAGATCTGTAACTCTAACTCGAATCGCGCTTCGCAAAAGCAAAGATCAGATGATGAGAACAGCAGAGAGTCACCGTTTCAGAAAGGAATTGTGATTTCTCCCAGCTCAGATTCATTAGTCAAACTACCTTCATTCCTTGTAAGAATTTTGCAGTAACAGAGAAAAGCATGAAATTGCTGTACAACATTAATTTTCCATGTTGGTAGAAATCATGTTAAAAAAAGTTCATTTTCGACGATTTCCTGATAGCCGAGCTTTTCTCTGCATTGAAGCAGCCTTTATCCGCGTGATGAAACTCGCTGAAGGAAGCAACTCTGCAAGAATTGAAGATCACTTCTAAATGATGTCAGTGAATGACGTAACGATAATGGCAATGTTGACAAGCAAATGGGAGTCATTTGAATTTTATTTGAGAATAAACGAGGTGCTGAGTATATTGTGGGGTTTACGTTCTTACAGGCCTGTTAACAATGAACGGCCGAGACAGCCGCCACAATTACCCCTTTTGTTCTCTCTCGATCATCTACTTTTACCACAATATCGTCATTAAGTTCTCAATTATAGTTGGCACATTTTAATTAACCCCTTTCTATCTTAAGTTGTTTGACTTCTATTGAGAAACCATTACAGTATGGAAGTAAAAACTGACTTATATACATTAACCTAATTACTTCCCTGTAATTGTTGGCCCTAGGATAAAAAAAAATATTGAAAATATAAAGATGCAAAAATATTGGATACAAGATTAGTGTAATCGTGATTATCAAACAAAATGGATAACAGCTATGATTAATGATCGCGTGAATGAAAGTTCTAGTGAAACGTAACTATTGCTATCATTATTCTTAATATTACTAGCTAAGATGAAAAAAAAAAAGCAGAATTGAACAAGTCAGAGGAAGACGACACTGAGAAGTAAAGAATTATATGTAAAAGTTGTTGAAAAAGATAATCAAATAAGGTAAATAAAAAAAAGAATAATATAAATAACAAAACGAAAATGAACAGGATCCATAAAAAATACACTATGAAGTGAGACTCATGTCAGGCTGCTAAACAAAAGGCATTCAACGGTCTGTAAAAATGACTTTCAGTATCTTACTCTCCTTTCATTGAATCAGAAAAGTTTCCTTTTTCGGTCACCATAGCGCAAAATCTTTTGGAAATAAAAAATAAGGCATTTTTCACGTCACCCACGTTTATGTCATTGCATCTCTTCACTTTGGAGCATCATGAAACACGAATCTTTACAAGGCAAGACAATGTCTCATTTTGTATGCGTTCTGCTAAACGTTTACATTTTTTTCGTTCAACGTTCTTTCAGCTAACAGCATCTTTTTATTTGCCCAGTAATTCAGGCTACATAGTCATAAGCAAAATATCAGCATTTTACCCAAAGGTTTCCTAGATCACCTCTTGTTAATGAACAATAAAGTGTTCTAATGTGGATAACTTCAGCCTAGCAATTCTTTTCTTGATTTTATATTGGAGAATTTACGGTAGTTTTATAGTTTAATTAGGCAGTGTTGTTAATCACGTAGTACTAAATATAACAACACTACTTTTTAAATGTTTTAAAACACTTTCAAAGGTCCTGGCTGAGTATTTTCATATTTGTGTACCAATGATTTCTCTAGTTTTCATAATTTTCTACGAAAAGGTTTACTGCCTTTATGTTTTCAGCATATCAAATTTATATTGATTGAAATGCATCTAGTAGTAACTGTAAGCCTAGATGAGGAAACAGGGCTTAAGGTCAAATTTTCTTGAACTCCAGACTTGTGCCCATAAGTAGGATTTCATGTTTTTATCTGAGACACTTGTAAGTATAAGTAACAAGTCAAAGTTTGAGTTTTTAATCCCAGAGATTGTCATAACATTCCACATGTGCAAGGTATGGCTGTAATTAATAAGTCAGGGCAACCTGTTTATCGTCAGAAAAATTTGGAGTAATTCAAAAAGATTTTAGTGCCGCTTTTTATTTAGTAAATCATAAGGTACTTATTTATAAACTTCAGAATCTTGGAGTGGGTTGATATGTTTTAAGATTACTTCACTATTCCTTTACACCTGGGCAGCAGTGAGTTACTGTTGATGGGATCTTTAGGGAACCATGACCTATTTTGTCTGGAGTTCCACAGGGTAATGTTCTTGGTCCACTGTTATTTGTAGTATATGCAAGTGATAGTGTTGGTGGCCTGAGAAACAAGATTGTTCAGTATGATGATGATGCAGCACTTCTGGGTGTAATGAAGTCTCCCATTATGAGAAATAAAGCTGCCCTCAGCCTCTATCGGGACATGGTGTAGTCAGCGGGGTATGAGGCTGAATTCCAACGCAAAAACTTTTGATTAGCAGATCTTGTACAGACTTCCCACCCCATCCGCCCCTTCAGGTGGATGGGGCTCTGCTGGATGAGTCTGAAGCCTTAACTATTCTAGGTATCACTTTTGATTCATATCTTACTTCTGACAAATATCAAATGAATGTTTCAGCAAATGCCACACAAAAGCTAGGTATTGCTCATAAGGCCTCATGCATTTATAACAGTGATGAAATCAAAGCAACCTCTTTTAGGTCATTTGTTCTTCCTTTACTAGAATACTGTTCTCCAGTGTGGATGTCTGCTTCTGCCAGAGATTTATCTCTTTTAGAAAGAGCGATTCATGGTTGGCAAGTTTCTTTTTCTCAATAATAGCAGTTATGACTTGAACCACCAACGTTAGTCTTTCATATGTTGTATCCTTCCTACAATTATTGCCTTTATTCCTTCCTCTTACTGCTTATAGCTACAAACACATCATCTTGATTCTAAGATGTCAACTTTGAGTTTTATTTACCCATACAATTCTACCACTGTCGTATTTCTCATTTCATCTTTTCATCATAGCTATTTTCACTTCTATAGCTCACTTCCAATTACAAATTCATTTATTTATAATGTGACTTATGCAGACATCAGTCAAATATACATCTTTTAACCATGACATATAACTACTTGCTCCTCCATCTACTCAGCACTGACACATAACTTAGAGAACACTTTTCAACATACTTTTTTTTCTAGGTATACTTTTAAAATATTATTCATTGAATACCATATGTATTTCCGCAGTCAATCCCCTTTCTAAGCATATTTCCATAAGCCCCTCCCTTAGTAATTAGTCAAGGGAATGCATACCTTCCAACTAGGCCATCTCTTTCTGTGTCCCATAACCTTTCACTCTAATTTTTCTTTATCAAAACTGAACCCTATATGGTTTCTACCGGGACTCTTTCCTTGTTACAATCGATATCAACCATACAGTCCACAAAAATAACGCTTTTATACCGTCAGTCTTTATGACAAACACTACGCATATATTACCACTGAACTGGAAGAGGGAATAAAACATAAGGTTGACGAAGTGCTTTTGTGTTTTCACACCTCATCAGGGTCAAGTAATACAAACAATCATTATTGGTTACAAAGTCAATTTTGTGGCAGCAATAAATAAACATAAAAACTATCGTACAACTGTTTAAAAGGTAACTCTTTAAAAATATGATTTACAAGCAGTTTGCCCAATTTGCCCAGGGATGGTCATAAATTGGTTACAATAGGGCAGAACTGGTTACATTATGTAAAAAAACATCTTTTTTGTTTCACCCTACTGTAACCAATTAGTGATATTTTCAAGAACTGTGTACCTAAGAACACATTAATCAAGAATTCACCTCTACAAAAGAATGGCTGCATATATCAGATCCCTTGCAATCAATGCCATAACAAGTATGTGGGACAGATTGGCAAGGATCTCGAAATAAGATTAAGACAACATACATTTAATGCTAGAACAAGGAATACTGCATATGAATGAAAGCAACAACACTATCATTTGAAAAAATGCAAAAGACATTGATTCGATCAACATTAGCCCAGGGATGTGCAAACCGGACGAACTACTTGTAAATCTTATTTCAAAACAATTAATTTGTAAACAGTTGTACGTTAGTTTTTTTATTTCTATTTATGTATTGCAACCACAAAGGTGACTTTGCAACCAATAATGATTTTTTATATCACTTGAACTTGAGGTGTGAAAACGGGAACGCGCTAAGTCAACTTCTTGTTTTATTCCTGCCTTTACCCCAGTGACAATGTAAATATGTATTTCAATGTGTGTGTGTGTGTGTGTGTGTGTCATGAAGACGGACGGTACAAACATCAAAAGCTTCACTCATTTTTGGTTTTAAAATTAGAGTTGAGTTAGAAAAAGTAAAAACACTACAATTCAAGACTGAAAGCGTGTTCCAGGCAATGGTCCAAGCCTACAATGAACTAGGGAGGGTAATATAAAATGTCGAAGCACAAAGCTCTTGGACTAAATTTCTAGAGGCAGAGAGGAGGGCTAATGTTTCTTCATCACCGAATGCAGATTTCAAGCAGTATTATAAGTTCAACAGGAGCTTCCGGACAGGATGAGGAAAACTTTAAAGCAATGTCTAAATAAAATAATTTTATGTCATACAGTGAAATCCCTTGCATATGTCATGGACGATGTAAAATGACTCATTAGATGAAAAAAAAATACCTCTTATCCAACTTAAGAGGCAACAAATCTGGAACACGTATGCTGGAAACACTAAATATCAGAAAAAAATTAAAATCGAAAAAAAGTGATAACCTTGACTTGGAAATCATGTACGTGTTCTTATAGCTTACAAGTGATTGAACAATGAATGGATTAGTTATAGTGGTGATGTTTATACCGAGTTCATCAAAATTCAGAAAAGTGAATTATTCCGACAATGATCTCAAGCAATGAGCCAATTTATTTCCCTCCATTACAAACTTCCTATATAAATCTGGGTAACGGTTAAAATAAGGCATTAAGAAGGGCATAAATCTAAATAAAGATACAACCAAGGAAAGGATGTAATCTGGGAAAAGAAGTCTTGAAATCAACTGTTTTGAGGCAGTTCATTTTTAAACTGAAGACAATGTTTGGCAAGAAAGAACATTCACATACAATAAAAAAAAACATCAGGCTGAGACTACTGAAAACAGCACAACAAACTGCATCTGTCTTAGTAAGGACTCGTAACGATTTGATACCTATACTTTGTCATATACTGTGCACCATGAGTTAAGTGCCTCTTACCTGTATCATTTTCAAGATGTACACAATAACAAGGATCGTTAGGCAGGCGTTCAAGCATTAACGGAACAAGAAAAAGAAAGTGGTTGGAAAAATAGTACTATTTAACTCCCGAAAGAAGATTATATATATATATATATATATATATATATATATATATATATGTGTGTGTGTGTGTGTGTGTGTGTTATATATATATATATATATATATATATATATATATATATATATATATAATATATATATATCTGCCTCTTGAAATATGTCAGATTGCTGATAAAGGTAACAGAAAAGAAGAAAACCACAGGGGGTATAAGAAACAGAAGTCTTAGATTTTTTTTATCCTTCTGAATTAATTTGCATAGTGATATTATTAACTGTTAAGAGTCCATGTCAATGGAGGCGGTGTTTTCTTCAGCTCTACAGAAAAATGTCCTCTAAACATTACGTATAGAAAAAAATAATGCATGTATGATCACATATGTATAATTATTATCATCCAGGGAAACCGCGGTATATGACAATACCATCCCTTTATCAAATCTAAAAAGTACCCTTCACTTTCAACTTCGGAGTATCTCACGTAAAATTATTCAGTACTCAATCCTAAGCATGATACGGCATTTGATTCCCTAGACAATTTAGAACCGTTTCAAAATGTGACCGTTTTACGTCACAGTTAACACTATTCATACGTTTGATATCGTTGCACTAACATGTCTGTTTATAACATTAAGAGCATAGTTTCCATAGTTGCAAATTAATTTTACCTCGTAAAGGATCCACTACTGAATTCTGTTTACATTTATGCATATGTTGGACCATGCAACATGGATCTTACAGATACACAGATACATGGGTAAAAATAAGCTGATGAATCTAAAGTGTTCAGAGCTGCCTTAAGGTCCCGTCCACACGGTCGAGTTTTGCCGACGAACTTTGCTCGATGTGACGTCAGAAGCAGGAAAAGTCAGAACCTTAACTGCGGGTTCCCGCTTCTGACGTCACATCGAACAGAGTTCGTCGCGCATAGCTCAACCGTGTGGACGGGCCTTTAGCCATGAGGACAAAATTAGGGACGATATTTTATTGAAATAGTGTTTAGTTAAGTACTGGGAGAAAGGACGGCCATTAAAATGAAAATGCTATGGCTAGAAAGTAAACTAGGTGATGAAACAGAGTTCATATGTATGTAATATAAAATTTAAGTGGCACAAACTGGTTTCATCATTGATTTGAGCAGTAAAATCCTGAATGTGACAGAAACAGTTGCCATATTTTGTCTCTGGTGTCAACCACATCAGAGGACATAAACTGTCTCTGGATTATTGCATGAACCAAAGTGAGCGACTAATAAGAAAATCCAGACGCAGTCGCCACATAAACCCCCTGGAACATTTGTAGGGTTTTCAAGGGGACGGCTACATTCTGCCAAAATGTGCTTGTTGAAAACCTGATGCTGAAGGTCAACAGAAATAATCTCAGAGGGCTAGCTCAACGAACAACAAATTTTGCAGGAGTGGTAGTTTCAAGTATTAGTGTGATTAGAACTGATAGACATTTTTGGTGCCAACTTCTAGAGACACCCCGCCCAGGAGAATGCGTGTATAATGTATGTACATATACATGCCAATATACAAACATATATATATATATATATATATATATATATATATATATATATATATATATATATAACTATACATATATACATACAAACAGATATATATGTATATATATATATATGTATATGTGTGTGTGTGAAAAATAAATTCAGTTCAGTCACCCTCACGATAGTAGAAAAAACAAGTTTAAACGGTATAAATCCAGACCTGGTGAAAAACAAGAAGAGTTACTTAGAAAACCAACTACGATAAACGCAGGAGTTGGCAAGGTTATTCATATTATAATGAGCATCAAAAGACCTCAGTGACGTGCTTTTGTCTGACACCGTTCTTTGGTCTTCCATTTTTCCAGTGACAACTGAATGGATTAGGAAGGCCAAGAGATTCTTCATGGGGAAAAACATTTTTTTCTTGTCTGTCCATCTTTATGTCACAGGTTACTTATCTTTAATATCACTATAAGCTCAATACGACTTTTCTCTTTTCTCATTTGGGAAACAGTATTTATTCATATATACATTATATATATATATATATATATATATATATATATATATATATATATATATATATATATATATATATATATATATATATATTATTTACTCGCCTACAGGAGAATGTTACTTTTTTTTATGATGATAGATATCAACTCGGCAGGGAAATCCAACCTACAAGACATTAATTAAGATAACAATTATTTTTTAAGACAATGTGACTCCGACATACAGATAAGAAAAAAATTAACAAGCATTTATTATAAATTTTTTTAGGTTACTTCCTTAAGAAACAGTCAGGTGCTAATAGATACATGAAAGTGAAAGTCTTCGAGATCTGCATACAAGATTTTTCCAATCAAAGCGATTCGTAACCAATTCCTCGTATATTAATTTTCAAGAAAAAAAAACATCATTGTTGCGTTACCTGTAATGCCAGGTTTCAGCCAGAAACTAGTTAAGTATAACCATAAATAAACCTTTCCTTATATTTTTTTTTTATCAGGTAACAAATATAGGCAGAGGACAGTGAGATCACAACATTGAACTGCATGCATACCACAACCCTCTCTCTCTCTCTCTCTCTCTCTCTCTCTCTCTCTCTCTCTCTCTCTCTCTCTCCAGGCACCCTTTTGCTAAATAGGGGCTATGAAAAGAGCGAATATGTCTGCTCATTGTGCAACCATTTCACGTGGTATGTGGTTGTGGGCTGGCGTGGGGGGGGGAGCCCCGGTCGATTCTGTCACACCCCTTTTTCAGGTCAAACGCCGCTTGACTGCATGCATGAACCACGTTCTCTCTTTTTCGGTTTTAGTGAAATGGCTGTAAAATCCTCTCCAATTTGACTGAAACCAATAGAAGAGCATGACTGGAAGCATACACCATGTATCACCTCTTTTTCCTGAAATGGCTCTAAAATCCCTTCAATTTTGATTGCAGCGCACATACACACCGCCAACTTTTTAAAAAGTCATTGTTTTAAATTCTCGTTTTCTGTATCTAGAAAACTAGCCGCATATAGTAAACTATTCTAGTATTCCAGTTTTCACTTCCCCTTTTTTGACCTCTTATATTCCCGTTAACGTTTGGCATAAAATGGGCCGTATGCCACAACACAAACATGTTTTGGGAGCCTGATAAATTCAACTCTCGTAACGCTTGTTCTTTCCACACACACACACACACACACACACACACACACATATATATATATATATATGTGTGTGTGTGTGTGTGTGTGTGTGTGTGTGTGATGTGTGTATGTGTGTGTGTGTTTCTGTTTGTGTTGAGTATGTATGTGTGTGTGCTTAAGTTTATATCTATATCAGTACAATAAAACGAGATCATTTTTAATTAATCTTCACTAAGTATCAATAAAGTTTATAATCGATTATTTATAAAATACATACATAGAATTCATGTTGACTTCAATATCTTATAAAGAAAATAGTTATTTTTTCGAAATATCAATAAAAGCCTTGGAATACTGTCAGTCTTCCTCTCACAGCGTCAACAGTTTTATGCATGCATGCATGCACAAACAAGAAAAAGATCCCAAGACAAGTAACACTTACATGAATGAACGTTTGCAAATGATTATTCCTTGACGGTCGAGCAAAAGCAAGACTTTAATCTATCGTAATCCAAGACCTGCTGTATTCCGACGGCAGAGAGACAATACTCGTTATCTTGACGTCCTCTTGCCAGTGTAAACAGACAAACGTTGAGAGCCTTGCGGTCGTTCACAACAGTGTTATTAAAGGGAATTAGAAGATCACTCCGCACTTCCCCAAAGCCAGGTGATACATATTCCCCGCGACTAAACATGTTTATGAGTGATAAATTAGTCTTAATACTGATCGTATATAAATCCGTTTCTGAGCTTAATGGGGCTGCGAGGGAACATCTCTCATCACAACACATACACATATACAAATAGCCCTCTACACTTCAATTCCTGCGATAAAATATCGAGCTAATTAATTCATTGTCTATGACTACAGAGTACAACAGGTATTTTTTGTTGTCTCTGTCGCTAACAGTATTCTTTCACAAAACTTAGGAATATAATTGAGAAAGACATGTAACGGTACTAAATCACGACACCAATGTTACGAAATGTCCTGCTTTATGCTCGAGAATTGGCCCTTCTCTGCAGACCACTGTCTCTCAAACAAGGATGTCTGGGAAACCAACCAATAGGGTATTTCTGTGGATTTTTGGGACAATGAAAACTTCAAGAAGCCTTAGGATATGGAATTGTATATGGATGATACTTGAAATTCATGACCTTACATCTACTAAACACAAATACACACACATTAGTAACGTGCTTGTCAAGCTTCCTTTATAACTTCTCGGTCGTTGTAATCTCGCTTTGGCAGAAATTTTCTTAAACTAAAAAGGTACATATCTTAACCTTTTCGATCGCTTTCCAATAAAATGATAATAATAATAAAAAAAAAAGTCGGCCCTTTTGACAAAAACATTCTCACCCAACTCCTGTAAGAATATCTACCCTCCTCATATCCCATATGACATTTCTCTTCCAAGGCTCTTTTTACACGATTCCACGACTCCAGAGCCTCCCATTCTACTCTTCTAGAATCCTATCACTTTGACAATGTTCATTACTACGAGATCTCTGGGGTTCTTGTATCCATAGAGATGGGCAATTCATATGACCCATTCCTTACAAGGTCTGCGGATATACTGGACTCTGGGATTTATCATGCATTTTATGTCTTTAAAAATACGCATCAATTCACCAACTCTCAAAAAAGGCGGCCTATCTAATCCTTCAAATTATCACCCTTCTACTATAACTCTCACTTTCGTAAACAACGCCAGTCCAAATCTCTACGAGTACTCTCAGAAGACCAACGTGGCTTCCTTCAGAAAAGAGCTACTTGGGACCTTTATTATTCCACTGTTGCATGGTCTATGGTCATGTTTGACAGAACACCAGGCTGATTTGCTGTTGCTCTTGATACCTCGACAGTAGTTTATAATTTCTAACATAAGGTCTCTTAGCCAAAGTTATTGCTTATATTTTTACTTCTCACAGTAGATTTATTTTTAGATTCTGGTCTCAAGGGTTTATATATACAGGACACCACCTATTTTCTTCTTACCTCTACTGGTGTTCCATACGGTTTTCTTCCATCAACTTCTTTTCTTCTCACTAATCAATGACCTTGTTAACTCATGCGTGTTCTGTTTATTCAATACTTCTTATAGTACTTCTTCACTCTGCCCTATCTAATCTTAAATTGCAATTTCTATTCCTTTATATAGTATTTATGATCTTATTTAAAACTTCCTGGATAGTTACTACCCATAACTGTCTCTCACTTATTCATTTTTAGTCTCTGATAATGAAAACGTCACTGAAACTGCAATTTTAACAAACTTTCTTGGTTTTCAGGTTCCTTCAAAGTCATTATGGAAAGAACACAACGGTAATATTAACAAATCTACACAACGGGTTATTGTCTTTACCTGTTTGTAATATTGCTCTCCTCCTGGGGTGAGTCAGAGTCTGTCACTTACTCAACACGATTAAAACAAGAGCAATTCCCTTGATGAACACCCACCCTCTTGCTTTTTCTCAAACAGCACTACCCTCCAAACTCTTACTAAGGGTAGCAGTCAATGATAATGGTATCAAAATCCAGACGCACTAGAAAAATTCCTTCATTGAAGTTTATTCACAGTGTGACAATAGAAGAACTTTTAAACGTTGTGGAAAGAAACTATCAAAGGGTAAAATAAATTGTCCACAAGAGAAGAGTGAGATTACTTCCTTTTATGAGGGAAAATTAACATTTTTAAAAGTATTTACCAACACTGACTCATTAATGCATATTACAAGATTTTAAATTGGACAAATTACAATTTTAGAACGAAGAACAAAAACTTACAATGCAGATGCATGACAAGGCGGTCAAAAATTCATAAACAACTTGGACCTTCTTCCAACATTTTTGTATATTTAAGCTATTACTTGTTCTTACTACGCTACAAGATCACATTTAAGATATTTCCCTCCTTTTTCTGGCAATCCCTTTCCAATGATAAACTTTGTTGAGTGTTCCCCCACAAGAAAAAAAATCTATGAAACTCGGATCAATTCTTTAATTTGAAATATCCCTTTTGCCGCATTCTTAACCCTATCAAAATTTTTACACCACTTATAGTGTGCAAATAGCTGACCTCATCTGCTTGAATATTTTTTGATTTGCAGTCAAATGTACACTTGCCATCCACAAAGGAGAATTAGCTAAAACAATCCGTCAATACATTCGAACCTTGCCTTCCGTAGACTATTCCAATCTCTTCCCGTCTTTCACATACACTCTCCTTTGTTCACCTATTTTGTAACCAACTTCTCTCATCCTACTAACAGCCATTCTACTTACTCCTCAATAGCTACAGTACACGAATCAGCATATTCTATTTTTCTACCAGGTTACCATCTACCTCAGCATTTTACTAATAGTCACATTACCTTCAACTTTGTCCTCCTGCAAAATCCTTGAGCTCTTTCACTAGTCTAAATATTCTCTTTACTATGCTTAATAAGTAGTGTGTTATCTGCAAACATCTACCATTATACACTCCATTCACTATCAATTTTATTATCTTACAACTTTGTACCTAAGTATAATTTCCTCTTATTTTTCATTTGATCCATAAAGCATAAATTAAGATATTATTAGATATATATATTATAGATAGTTTATAATATATATAGATATATATATATATCTATATATATATATATATATATATATATATATATATGATATATATATATTTATATACTAAAGCCATGGAAACATAACACACCATTATTCCAAACCAACCTTTACACCAAACGAGTCACTTTACTGTATGTTATATAAGGGCATTCACTCCGTTTCCACTATAACTTTTAATTGCTCTTGACAACTTATCATCTATACCATACAATCTCAAACTGCTTCAAACTGCATCTTCATCAGTTCTAGGTCCACATACGAACCACTAACTAGCCAAATATTCTCTTCCACAACAAATTTATGTGTTATCTGCCTTATGTTTTAATTCTTCCGTACAACATCACAGTGTACTATATAATGTTATGCTTTTGTCTCCTGTGTCATCTTTATTCTTATTCAAAAAAGAATTATTCCTCTTACCCATCATATCAGAGCCTTTTCCTCATCAAGCTATACCTTTATAAACCGACAAATCCTTCCTTCTTTCCAAATTTTATTTCCTTTACTTTCTGTCCTTATATCCTAACCGGTCATTTTCGCAAGCATTTTTAAACTTACATTATTCTGTCTTCATTCCTGCATCATTCAAATCTGCCTCTCTCCTCTTCTAGACATTCAACAGACCTTCATTCTGTGACTTCATTCATTCCGAGAACACCTCTTCAGTCACATCTTTTATTTTAAGAATCATTAGCTCATTAGCATTTCTCTGCAATTACTTCTAATAGCTCATTTTCGTACTTCCCTCCTTTTTATCTCCCATTTTCTAGTTAGCAGCTCTATCCATCCCATCCCAGTGTACAACAATACATGGCCTTCTCTACTCTCTTACAGTTACAGTTGGAATAATTTATATTTTTTCACAAACTTTATGCAATCATTCCAGCACTTACTTGTTTGTTTTTTGTATGGTGTTTTTACGTTGCATGGAACCAGTGGTTATTCAGCAACGGGACCAACGGATTTACGTGACTCCCGAACTAAGTCGTGATTGAACTTCTATCACCAGAGATACACATCTCTAACTCCTCAATGGAATGCCCGAGAATCGAATTCGCGGCCACTGGCAGGTCAAGACCATACCGATTACGCTACTGAGGCGCTTCCAGCGCTACTGTTTTTATTCACTCTTCCTATCCTCCCATACTTATAAACACTTACTTGTGAGCCTATAACTATACACACACACACACACACACACACACACACACACATACACACAACAAACGCAATCACACACACACACACAGACAAACACACACACACACACACACACACATATATATATATATATATATATATATATATATATATATATATATATATATATGTGTGTGTGTGTGGATAAAAGGCCCATAAAACACTATTTTAACGTGGCAACCTATATTTCGAGCACTTCTGTGCTCGTGATCACTGGTAAAATATGGACATATACTGTTGTATTACAGTAAAAAAGACATTCATATATATATATATATATATATATATTATATATATATATATATATATATTATATATATATGTATATATTTATATATAATATATATATAATATATATATATATATATAAGATATATATAATATATATATATATATAGAGTGCGGGTGTTTATAGCATTGTAGCAAAACTGGTTTCCAGAAGAATAAAAAGTTGTCCGATGATAGATGGGCGCAAAATAGTTCGTGTAGGAGGATAAAAAGGGAAAACAATCCACACAGTAAGTTAGGAAAATGATGAGTTTCATATAATTTATTCCAATCAAAAGGTGACATATGAGAACATTAACAAACGACAAAATAAGAGTGCGTACGGTTAAAATTAAGAGATTATAAAGCTAAATATTGCGAGAAGTCACGATAATATCACTCATCAGATCATAAAACAATATGTGAATCACTTTAAAATTAAAATATCGTCAGCATGTCTATGAATTTCATCATCATCGAATGCAATAATAGAAAAAATGGAAGTAGCGACTGTTTGTTAATATATACTAATACGCAATCAACATGAATTTATTTTTCCTCTTTGAAAATGTATCATACACATACAGATTTTAAACATAAGAAAACAATTTAACTTGATGTTTCATTGCTAGCATATCAACAGTACAAATACGACTAATTTGAATATTCTCCTACATAGTATACAAAATGTAATTATTTACCGGACAAACCATTTTCTCTTTGATTCTACGAATGTTATGTTGTTTTTGTATGTCATTTAATAATTTTTGTAAAAAAACTAGCATTCATCCGAATTTTTGTTCATAAATATCACCTTATCATCCGTAACTAATTTACTTTCAAGAACAGCGCTTGTAATATTTTTTTGTCATTTTGTGAAGCGTATGGTAAATTCTTAGTGGTAACTATGAATGAATATCTTTACCTTTTCCTTCAACATGCTGAAATGCACTGCGGTTTTGATTAGTCTTTGACACCATTGATAATCTTGTCATAACATTTGTGAGGTATCCTTTTCAGAGTCTATCTTATCTTCCCAAAGGTTCACCTCTCTCAGTCGCTGCCTTTTTATCCCCTCTATTTTTCTTCGCTCATTCATCATTTTAATGTATCTTATTTCTTTCCCCTTTTCCGCCACTGAATCTTATTTCAGCTTCTTGGCAGCATGGATTTCCGTTGAAGTTTATAAGGGAGATTAACGTAGGTATGCCTTAATCTGCTGACGAGAACTATGGGTATAAAACAACACCATCGCCATTATCACCATGACATCATGATGACTATTTCCAAGTGTTTCTTTGTCCTCCTCGTTGGTGTTAACGCGTGTTCTCTCAAGTTCCCCACCATATTTCCTCTCATATTTCAGTTATTGCTTTCCGTTAATAGTCCTCCCAATGTCCCTTTCCTCCTCATTTATTTTCTAATTCATAAGTTTTATCTTTCTTACCATCCTCCCCTTTCCCTTTACTCCCTTCCTCTCTTGTCTTTCAGCTAATCCATCAGATTTATTCCCCTACTTCCTCTCCCCTTTCTCTCTTCACATCTCATCCCCTCACCCCATTAGATTTTAGATTTGGGTCTCTCTCTCTCTCTCTCTCTCTCTCTCTCTCTCTCTCTCTCTCACTGCGTTTGTCTGCCTGTCTGTCGTCCCGCTTTTGTTTCTCTTTATAACAGGGTTTGCAAGATCTTGACAATTTTGTTTCTTTGCGGTAGGAATCTCTCTCTCTCTCTCTCTCTCTCTCTCTCTCTCTCTCTCTCTCTCTCTCTTTCTTTTATATGACATATATCCATATCGGCTTCTTCATCTTATTTGAAAACCAACAATCTTAACTCATTACACTTCTCATGACATCCTTCTTGCAGCACCCGAAAGACACTTACAATTTTCTTCTCTACAGAGTCCTCTAACCGATACGTTTCTCTCTTTCTCTTTCTCTCTTCTCTTTTCCCGCAAAGTAATAAATTGCGTAAAAATCCAACGGAGGCAAAAGGGGGTACTTAATTAAACACGAGGGCGGAGATCGGCCCCGGTGAATTGGCCTGCCCTGAGGGGGTTTATCTACCCCCTTTCGGTCCCTCCCACATAGTCGTTGGATAATGACGCTTTTGTGAAACTATGGGAATTGGTGTTAGGAGTTAAGCGCAAAATGGGAGAGAGATAAATGGGGAAGAGGAATAGACGTCAAGAAGCCCACTAATGAAAGACCGCGGAGAACAAATTTATAAGGTCACGATGTGAGATCAATAATGGCTTAGTAAAACAATTATTATTTCATTCATTGGGAACACAGTGCTAAAACCTTGCTGGTATTGCTAACAGGAAAATACGACGAATTTAAAAAAGTACAATTAAAGCTTACCCATAATTTTTTGTTTTGTTTTATTATTGGTTAAATGACCAAAATGCAATAAAACATCCAAATAAATATTTTATTTCAAAATACTATCAAGATTCGGAAGCATTTTAAAAAAGGACAAACAGACAAAGAGAGAGGAAAATTAACAACTAAATAAAGAGAACAACGAATTGCCCTATAATTAAAGTGAAATAACATGGGAACAATTCAGTGGCAATATTAAAACAAAATGAGACCAAACAAAACATTTTCTGACATTTACAATGATACCCCTTAACGATGGAGTAAAATATTTTAGTCTGCATCAAATAAACGAATTCACAGCAATGTGTGGTTTTACGTTATCTATCATGTCCATGAAGATGATGTATCTAGCAGGTAATGAATAGGACTAATTCTCAAAAGCTATTTATTCTTTCAAGATAAAAAAAAATATATATATATATATTCTTGTGCACACGTATGAACTGTTCAGAATTGCTTTCGCAGTGTTTGTAGTATTAGTATACATGATAAAAATCCGAATTTTGTTTATATGTTCAGAATCGATAAATATAAGAAAATGATGTTTTATTTTTTAGGTAATGAATACAGGAACCAATGATCATAATTAAATGATCATTCAAGAGGAAAAAAAGGACTTAAAATTAAATAAATAACAAACAAACAAAACCTGAAGAGATGTAAAGCTGCTAACTGTTTGAAGATGAATTAATCCAGTGAAAAGTGGAGCTTAGCTTGTAATCCCTTGCCAGATCATGCCTAGTGTTGTGGATGCATCAAAAGGAATGTTAAACGCTTTCATAAATTTCCTAACAGTGTTTCCATATCAGTAAGACAAGATCATTGCATAATTCAAGACACATCGCCAGTCCAGAGAGAATGTGTAAAATCTGAATAAAGTAAACATAATACTAATGTAACGCTTGGATTTATTCGTGTTGAACATACCAGGTCGGTCTCATGCCCTAGATGTAGCGAGGCAATCATGCAGGTATAACTGAATTTTTTCCCCACGATTTTGACGCATTCTAATCCTTTAAACAGTAACATACCAAAAGACCTTCATACAAGAATATCTGATTCCAAACCTTAATACTGAAGCTGATATGAAACTGGGCAATTTAAACAAATATAAGACTAATATAACGGCAGGCACGTATGAGAATATATTTCCATCAAGCAGAAAAAATACTTATAGGATAAGGAGTAATAATCAAATCAAAAATAGCAAAACCTAAACGTTCACAATGTTTCAGTTTCCTTTGCGAGAACCACTTAAAGTAAGGTTGGCAATCAACTCCCTTTCCAAGAAAGGTGTTAATTTTTTCATAAAATTACATTTTACGTTTTTTTAAAAAATCTAACTACTTGCCTTTTGCATGATCAACCGTTAATGAAATTTTCAAAAAATCAAGACAACATTATGTGTAATCCAGCTAACAAACAAATAACCTGATTAAAAAAAAAAAAAAAAAACTTGCCCTCCTAATCATAGGTAATATTGGCCGTATGACACCTGCTGACAGTCTGAATGGTTGAAGCAACAGGCATGCAAGGTACTTTTAAAAGCATTGCTATAAAATGCGCTTATTTTGCCATTTTTCATGCTAAGATTATTCCCTAGCATAAGAACACTTTCAAATGTTGAGGGAACATGGTTTTATTTTGGAAGGCACTGCTATCTTTTAAAATATCGAGAGGGATAAAAAGCTGCTGTCAGAGAAGTGCTCTTATGAAAATTAAACAGAATGGTACTTATTTTGCCTTGATGCATAGAAAATAAGCAATAAATGCAATAAATCAAGCCGGGAGTTCATCCTGATTCTGTCTACTGCTGAATGACTTCAGTATTTATCAACATGAGTTATTTTATTCATTGTCCTCTTGAGATGGCACAACGACAATGAAATATGACCAAACCATCATTTCCTAATTTATGCTACGATGAAATTTGGTATTATTAGTTTCTGTGTCTTTTAAACAAACAAACGGACAGGCTACAAACAGTATTATTCAGCATACCTTATTTCTTTGGGCAGTAACAATATCAGCTCTTGAATGACGATTATATGCATAAGGTCAGCAGACGCAGGAAGTACGAAAATAGGCACAGCTTAGAGGAACGCAAGAAACTTTCATTTAATCCAATAATTAAGAACTTACTAACCCCTCCTGACCGAATAAAAATTTGACCGATATAGTGCAAGAAAAAGATATGATTACTTTGTTGGTAGAAGAGTTACCGGAAAAGTACCCCTAAAAAGGGAATGCAATAAATGTCACGCTAAGGTTCAACAAGAAATAAACGAGGCAAATATATATGTGGAATTTGGTACTTGTGCCAGCACTCTAAAGCCTGCATTTCTCATGGGCAAGCAGCAGGTTGTTGCCAGCTTCAGACAATTTGTCGCCAAATTCCCTGAATCTCAGGTCAATGCACATAGCAACGCATCAAGCCAGCAGAGTGGCGCCAACAGAGAGAACACCTGATTTTCATCTACATAGGAGCTATAAAGGCTAATATCAAATAATTGTGCATGATTGGTCTGTTAGTTACTGTGTAAGTTTCCTGGTTGCTGATTGTCCAGCAATTCATATAAATACCGCTGTAGTTCACTAGGAAAGCATCATTTCAAGATCATACCTCTTGTCTTAATAGACTCCTTCTAAAGGATCAACACCCAAGAAAGATGTCCGAGATTTCCGACAACGAAACATCACCATCCCTTTCTGCCACTCCTGCCAATACCCTTGAACAAGTCAAGCTGACGACCTTCAAACTGACTAACGCATACACACACTTGGTTCCGTCAAACTGAAGTTTAACTCCGGATCAAGGGCATATGGTAATCATCAACGAAGGCTGATTACATTCTCATCGGCCCCCCTTCCACATCTTCCCCCTGCTAACTGAGTGGCTGGAGGCTAAGGTCACTGACGTCGTCCAGTACAAAGACCTGAAGAAGGTCTTACTAGACAGATTTATGCCATCCCCAGTCGTTCTTGTACAACAGATCTTCGACGCAGTACAGCAACCATTATGTGATCAATGCCATCTGTCGCCATTCTCGAAATGAGAGCCCTTGCCCGTTTTCTTCTTGTGCAGAAGGTTCTCCCAAATCAACTAACATCCTCAAGGCCCTCTGGCTGCAGCACCTGCCAACATCAGTAAGGGCAGCACTCATCGACATTGAAGACACAACTGATGATACCCTTGGCACCCTAGCAGAGAATCTGATAGACACCCACGTTGCTGCAAACCGCCACCACGCCCACACCTTTGCTACCCATCAAGGAATGTCCAACCCTTCAGTGACAGACGACCTTACTAATGCCACAGAGGCCACCATGGCCATAAAACCCTAGCAAGCTTCCAGGACAAACCTAAGAGCCCATCCCACTTTCAGAAGCCCAAGGGCAACGACCACATGCAACAGCAGTCACTGTCGTTTCAGCTTTGCTGGTACCACAGAACATTCAGCACTGCCACCAAGAACTGCCTCCCAGGATGCCCATGGCCAAAACACGTGTGAAACAGCTACCATACCTCGTGGTAACTGTAGCAGGTACGTATCCCTCAATCAAGGGCCAAACTAATGCAACTTAATCTAATCCTAATCATGATACAGCCAATCCTATTTGTTCTATCAGCCCCTCTGTCTTTTTCATCCTTGATTCCACCACAGGTACTTGCTTTTTGGTCGACACAGGGGTTTGCAGTTCCCTTCTGCCGGTATCCAGTCAACCAACCAAACACCCTCAGCCATCTGATGTCCGACTCACAACTTCCAACGGCTCTCCCATCCTTACCTTAGGTCAGAAGCATCTCACCCTTGACCTTGGTGACAGAAAGTACCACTGATGGTTTTTGATTGTGGACAACTCAGTACCTCTCCTCAAGGCGGATTTCCTGGCACACCACCAAATGTTCGTGGACATCACCAACAGGTGACTTGTCGATGTAACCATTATGTCCATGATGCCCATTATTGAAGCCCCCACAGAACACGCCCTCCACATCACTAATTCCAAAGAAGAATTTGGCTACCTGTTCACCACAAAACCAGATGCCTTCAAACCAGAATTACGACAATCTCATTAAATCCCTGCCAAGCATGGTATTTTTCACCAAATTAAGACCTCGGATCCTCCTGTACACTCCCATTTCCAATGTCTACTACCCGAATACCTCGATGCTGCAAAGAAAATCTTTGTAGAAATGGAGAAGATGGGTGTGTGTCAAAAGGTATCCAGTCCTTGGGCATCTCCTTAAAGAGGATGGCACCCTTCGCCCATGCGAGGAATACAGAAGGCTGAATTTGATCACCGAGGTTGACCACTACCCCCCCCCCCTAACATCACCATCTTCCTGCATGGTGCAAAAATTTTCATAAAGCTGGACCTTCTCTACTTCCAGGTCACCATGAATCCCGAACACATCCCAAAGACCGCCATCACAACGCCCTTCATCACCTTCACCTTCAATTACTCCTGTTTTGGCCTCTGCAATGCAGTACCTACTTTTCAACTATTGATAGATGGTATCCTGGGAAACCTTCCCTTCTACATCTGTTATATCAACGATATTTTAATCCTCTCTGCATCAAAGAAGCACCTCCAACACCTGCATATCATCCTCCAACACCTGCAAGAAAACAGCATCGTCATACACTACAACAAATGCTCCTTCGCCACCAAGGGGGTGGAATTCTTTGGGCACCACATAACACATGAGGGCATCCAGCCCTTTCCCCAAAAAGGTCACCACCGTCATCACGTCCCTGGGAAACACAACCCTGTTACTGATGCCCTCTCCAGAATTTCATCAACACAGTACACCATAACCTCGATTATAAGCAGCTGGCAGACAAGCAACAGGAGGACCCAGAGCTATACGCCTGCAAGACCTCTTTAATGTCTCTGCAATGGTATGATGTCCTCCTCTTCAACAATAGCACCACCTCTATCCTCTGTGATATCACTGGCAGCCCACACCAATGGATCTGGCAGTCACTTAGACATCACATCTTCGACATTGTCCATGGTTTGGCACACCCTTCAGGATTATCTACAGCCACCCTCCTGAAGAAGCGCTTTATCTGGCATGACATAATTTATCAAAAGATGCAAAGAATCCAGCATCACACAAATTCAGGTTTAGGACCCCTCCTGCGCTCCAAAATGCATCGCTACCACTCACAATGCTTTACGAGATGGCCCGAAGCCGCCCCTATGAAGGATGCATCAGTAGCAGCGTGTGCCAGTGCTTTCCTCTCACCATGGGTTTCCCAATTCGGCATACACAACCACATCACCTTTGACAAAGGCACTACTTTCATGTTGAAGCTCTGGACATCCTTAACCTGCTTCCTTGGCAACCAGTTGCATCACACAACCGCCTCCCATTCTGAGTCTAATGGCATGTTCAAAAGGTTCCATAGCCCTTGAAAGCAGCCCTCATGTCTCACTGCAACTCCTCGACCTGGTACTTGCAGCTTCCATGGGTCCTCCTTGGCCTTCGGACCATGCCTGAAGAGGGCCTTCACCTGTCAGCAGTCAAGATGGTGTATGGTGATCTGCTTGTGATACTTGGCGAATTCTTCCCCAATAATAACAATTCAATCGATATCATCAGACTCCAGACCATCGTCATAAAATTCGCCCATTGCTGCCCATCCTAGAAGCCAAACAAGAAGCCCTTTAACCCGAAGGATCTACACAAGGCAACAAATGCATTCATCAGAACCAATGCTGTTTGTCTGCCTTTGACCTAGCCTTACACTGGCCCCTACCGGGTCCTCAACCACAAACTGAAAGCCTGCCTCGTCAACATCCACGGCACAATAGATTGGGTTGCGATCAAATGCCTAAGACCAGCATATTTGCCCAACCACATTACTCGTCCAGTCCAATTTTTAAGGGCACGACGCCCTTTGCAATGACCTGGTCCACTCTCATGGGGAGGTACTGTGCCAGCACTCTAAAGCCTGCGTTTCTCATGCTGCAAGCAACAGGTCGTCACCAGCTTCAGATAATACAACGCCAAATTCCGTGATTCTCACGACAATGCACATAGCAACGCATCGAGCCAGCTAATATTGTACATGATTGATCCATATGCTACTGTGTAAGTTTCCTGGCTGCTGATTGGCCAGCAATTCATATAAATACCACTGTGACTCATTAATAAAGCACCATTTTAAGATCAACTCCTGCTAGACTATATTATGTATGCAACATTCACATGTTGACAATATTGAAATTCACATGTTGACAATATTTAAATTCCAGTTCGAACCAAATCTAAATTTGGTTCGAACCAGAATGTTGGCTGAAAAGACAGAGAATAAATGTTTGGCGGACTGAATCATTGGGAGATACATACACAGCTAAAGGTTGATTGCAAGTAGTAGTTGACGAGTACAGAAAGAAGGTGAGTGAACGGGAATCTAGGGAACACCGACAGAAATGCGGAAGGTCACAGACACCCAGTTAACAATAACAGTATTATATGAATGAAATGTTGAGGAGTTCAAAAAGAGAACTGAATGTATTAGAACTATACACTGGCGTCACAACAACAATGGCATTAAAAGTCTTGCTAAAAATTAATGTTTCTAACTAAAATAAACTCACCCTGCAGAAATATTCTTCATCATCTTCATTTTCGAGGATCTCACATTCCTCAATTGTGTTTTCATCTATAATAAATAATGTACTCGAAACCTTTACAAATATCTAAGGTCTTGTGCATCACCAAATTCATCACTGAGGCCAAAGTCTAGTTTCTGCAATGATTCCCTCAAAGAAGAGCACATTCTGTAACAGGATATCAACTTCTTATGACATTCGCTACTTCTTCTGTTTGAAGGCCTTATGAAAAATAGATATGAGTGGTTTGTTAGCCTTCGTAGGCTTGGAAAAACTTAATACCGTTTCCAAAGTAATCCCCTAACAGTAGTTTAAGCTCCTTGTTTTTTACTTTGATATTTTCATTTTGTATATTAAACTGGTCTCTAATGTACCCCAGGGTGTATCCATAACTTTATCTAGACCAGATTTAATATCAGGAGCTATGAAAGAAAACCCTACGACCTTTTCTGATACTTGAGGTGTGCTTTTGCCGTCTGACTGAAGTTTCTGTTTGCATTTCTGTAAATACCCAGATTTACAATTGACGTGACACAGTAAATCGGCCCCAAAAACACTTGATACATCTTGCAAGTGACAAGTGCGAGTGAAAACATCATCTTGTAAGTACAAAGTGCCTTTCAAAGACTCTCCAGCTCTTGGGCTCTCACTTATTCTATACTTCTGGTAAATTTGCTTATGAGATTTCTGGTTACAGATAATGCATAAATGGTCTAGATAAGAAGTAACACTTGCTTGAGGACTGTGGTGTCATGATCGTTTCCTTGCTTCATCTTCATATTCTATTTTTTCCTTATCTTTTTGAATCTTTAAAAGGGACCTCTTTTGACAGTACTGTATATAGCAGGCATTACTTAAATGGTAGGAAAACACTGCAGCCTCACTTAATGGGCCTTTAAACGGTTAGTAACAATGTCATTGCGTATTTTTGCAGCTGCCCTGATTTTTCTTCTACCCTTTTCAGTACTTGACACACTCCCAACACTTTTATTACACACGATACATGGCTTTTCATCTGGTTTGAAGTCTGATGCACCATCTTTTAACACTCTAAACTATTTTAGGACATCCATATCTACATTTCATTTCAGCAACCAGCGGAAAAAACCATATTAATTGGACATAAAAAATCTAGAATAATACCTTCAAATTAGACACTTTTAAGTATTTGCAAATATTTTCATCACTTTTCCCTCTTGTTTTAAGTTTGTAAAGTTCTAATTAGTGGAAATAGTTGACGTTTCATCCAAATCGAGTATTAAAGAGATATAACAAGTTTCACAATCGAGCGGCCGTCACCTTTGATGACGTCATAACCGGAAAACCTACCAGATGGCAGATGTCCAACCAAGTCAAAATCACTTACTAATAAACCTACTAAACATTTCTAAAGTAAAATTCTCTATAATCAAATTTTCCTACAGAACCATACCCAGCACCTGGACTATATATAAAAAAAATCCCTTTGCATAAAAAAACCTGGTTAGAGTGTACGAAAACTGATATGGATAGACATCATGTCTCCTCTCCCGTTGTTAAAAACACATTCCTCACTACATAACAAGAGAAGAAGAGTAAAGCCAACAGACTGGTTAACCGATGCAAGTAAGAATGTGAAATACCACAGCAATATCGCGAACAACCTGAGATTCACTTTGTGAGGAAAGCAGGTCTAAATTCAGCGACATTTGACCTTGCTTCTTGATTGGATCTCGCTCGAAGGACGCCACAAAATTCAAAATAATACACGCAAATCAAAGGCGCGTGCTGCGTCGGTCAAACAATTACATGACCTAAGTTGAGCCAGCGGATGGTCATTATTTGTACAACCTTCTGAGAATGCATTTCATCATGTTTGGTTTCATCTATGCCCTTAGATGACTAACCCGAAAAAGATGAATTGCATGCTGAACTCGGACCATTTTTTTACAACAGAAAATACTATATTCAAATAGAAACTTTTCTACGCGTTTTATTTACACACTATCCTTAAATTGAATATTTTCAAAAACTAAACATAATTTTACACAATTTAATGAAATATTAATCATGTAATATATCCTAATAATATACTGATAATATATTAATGATATAACATATATCATATAATATATATACTATATATATATATAATATATAAGATATATAGTAGATATATAATATATATAGAAGTAATATCTTTTACTTATCTTTTGTTACAGCTTTCCACTTTAAGCAATTTTCATTGAATGCAACTACACATGTAGCATCAATGACTTCAAGAGAACAATTAGGGAAAGGCGAATTACCATGGCTATGTTACTCAATTTAATCCCGACAGATGCTTCAGCCCAAACTTATGCTTTCTTCGGGGCACTGCTAGTTTTGCAATAGAACTAAACTCCAATATATGGGCAATATTATTAAAAGAGTCTAATTTAAAATAAGGATCTGAAAAACAAAATTTAGTAGCAAATTGTTCAGAAACCACGATGGGTTTCCATGAAATGCAGCCTCTAAAGATCTTACAAATAATTCACAGGGAATCTACTGGCTTAAGTCAGACCACAGATATGACAGGACAATGGCAGGTACAGTAATCCAAGATGATGATTTTACCCAGAAAAAAACACCCTTCACACTATCTTAAACACCTGTGCAAAGAACAAATTCAACTTAAGTTCTGGATCCTATTCATTTGAGGTTATGTCAAGAAGACGACTTCGTAGCAAATGCATGTCTAGTGTAAATTCTGTGTATCTAATTATTCTAATGGCTTATTTCACTATGAGTCTGAGAATTTCAACAATTTCTATTTTCTTGTTGCGGATATATATATATATATTATATATATATATATATATATATATATATATATATATATATATATATATATATATAGATAAAACACATAAAAGAATTGTTAAATGTTGTAATGAACGTATTTGAAACAAATTAGTTTAATATGAGGTAACTGAAAATTACATAGAAAGAGTTGTTAGGTGAAAAATGGTCTTGGGTGAATGACACCGAAGAAGAAAATAACAAGGAAAGGATAACCGAATGAAGAGCAGTTACAGGGCAAAAGAGATAACTGAGTAGCTCCTAAATGCGATAAACGGCCTACATAAAAAGGAAAAAAAATATTGTAAATTAAGGACAGCAGCTGGACATATAAACGTACATCTCAATATCAGCAAATAAATATCTAAGGGAACTACAACAGAGAAAGTGAAAATAAGTCTGTGAAAAGTTTATGATATATTAGGCCAGAATAAAAGTTGTAACCGTAAAAAATGGTATGCAGTTCACTGTCATCAACTGCAAATTCTTCAGAGTTGCCAAATGTGTAGGTTAAGAGCAGGCAAATCCGGATGCTTAGAAAGTAGAACGGGTTAATCCATATTCGAAAATACTTGTAGAAGTGATTGTTGAACATATAATTACGGTATCTTCATGGTTGATATAAGGAAAGGCGTTTGGAGTGGGTGGGATTACAAGTTACGGTAGTGGGAAGGCGTTGTTGACCAATGTGCATAAGGGATGTTTAGACAAAAAACAAATTCTGAATTGATCTGTGACATGAAAAATTGTTCCTTTGCTTATGAGGAAAGATGGTAGATCTTACCTCAAGAAAAATCCACAGAGCACTGTTTAGAACTTCAAGAAAGATGTTTACCATGGTTCTGATTAAAGAAAGAAAGATAACAGAAATATTGATAGGGGATAATCAGTGTTGGATTTATATATGGAAGAGTGTGTAAATTAGTTGGTATAATCTGGAAACCGATCATGTTTTGACAACAATTAGAAGTTTATAATAGCAAAGTGAATAATGTACTGAAGAAAG
Organism: Macrobrachium nipponense; assembly: GCF_015104395.2. NCBI lineage: Eukaryota > Metazoa > Arthropoda > Malacostraca > Decapoda > Palaemonidae > Macrobrachium > Macrobrachium nipponense. The sequence continues at coordinate 34,870,090 of NC_087209.1, read as the reverse complement.
CAAGCACAAGATTCACTACTATTACGCCAAAGTGAGTCCAAAACAGTTGTAATACGTCTGTGTATTATGCCTGCATGGATATACAATATACATTTTTAAAAGAATGATTAAAAAATTCAGAGAGACAGCTGTAGGTGCCAAGTTCTGTTGTGAAAATAATGGTCGTGAATGAAGTATGCAATTGGTGATGAGAAACTTCAAAGGCTTACGGAAGGATCGGAGAGTACGTGACAAAAAATTACAGGTGAATGTGAGCAGGCATAAGGATACTTATGTAAAATGAAACTAGGATGATGCCACGAATTATGTGAAGATTGTAATTAACCTAATAGCAGAGGTCTTCGGATATAAATAAAATCGGATGACAAAATGAACTAAGTCAATGTTTAGGTTCATGGTGACGTTTGACTGGTAGCAGGGTCACGCTGAAGATTTGGAAGCGAAAATGAGAGTATGGAAGTGAAAGTAAGCATGCATGTAAGGAAGGAGGAAGTATACATATCTAATTCATATAAGAGAGGGAAGAAAATGTTGGGGTAAATAGTCGTTTGATATATGTGATGTAAGGAAACTGGACACTGATCAATGTAGAAATACAATTAGTGAAAGTTTACATAAGGGAAAATTTTGCTTAGTGTTTTTTGAGTGAGTTTGGTCATGAGAAGATAATGCGGAGACAGGTCAGTGATGATAGCAGGAGAGGGGGCTACGAAGTTGTTGGTTAGGCAGGTATTATGACGTAGTACTGGGTCTTTACTATTCAAATATTGAGAGCTTGGGAGAATAGTCTAGCAGCCAAACCTTGATTTTCGTGCAAAAATACCCCCAAGCAGGTTTTGATTGATTTTAGTGGAAAATTTTCCATAGAAGCAGAAACTGAATGATGACCAACTGTCATCTTTGGGCATTTCGAGAAATTCAACATGGCGTCCCAGGTGGCTGCCGCATAAATCCAAAAGCTATAAACATCTCTCAGTTCTTTATATTTTGGCCTATTTTATAATATGATACATAATTTCTAGGGTTTTCGAGGTCAAGGAAGCCTGTTTTAATGGAATATAAAGTGTAAACCCAAAACATATTGAGTTGTTCATAATTCAGTATGAAACGCAAATGTTACATTGGTTGCAAAAAAATCGTGATAAAGAAAGAACACAAACACATGATGTCAGAAAATGATGCCACAGAACATTTATAAATGATTTCAAGTGAGAAAGTCTTCATTATTGTTATCCCTTTCAGCATCAGTGTTAGCCGCTTCATCTTCAGAATCCTGGAAAGCTGCACTGAGAGGATTGTAATAGGTAAGACTGGCGTCGATATTGCACTTGCAAAAGGTGCTGCATCCAAAATAATTTTCGTGATACGAACACCTCCTAGTGGAACATCCATCTGTTGACGACTGGCAGTTGCAGCAGATTAGGTTCAGCACTCTCTCAGGAGCAGCTAATGTTCCAGTTTCCTTGATGCCATACCACTTGGCAGTAAATGCAACAGCTTGTGTTTCCAGATCTTCTTCATACTGTTCATTGTCTCCAAGCAAAGGAGTATGTTGTCCATGTTTGATGATTTTTAATGCTTTGACTTTACCAGTTCCATACAGTGTACTGAATGTATCACAACCAGTCAGGTCATGGAGAGGAAGTAAATACTTGGCTATTTCTGCATGTTTGTTGACTGCTGCGCCAATATTTATAGTATTCCTCGTGGGACGTGTTGGAACAGGGAAAGTTTTGCAATGGAGACCTGCAGATGCAACAAAGTGGACCAACGAGACAAAAGCATCCGTATCGTCACAAATGACATGGATCATTTTCTGGGTAGAAGAAGAAGAGACCATTACGTAAACAAAGAGGGCTCCTGATTTGGGTTTGATTTAAGTGAGATATAGCTGATATTTTGCTTTTATAATTGCTGTGCATGTCCATTGAAGTGCCGGGATTGAGTGGCGATAGTGATCTGTGGAGTACTATTTGTTCTTTGTGCGTTTTATGAGTCAAAGAAAATTTTACTACCATACTCCCTTTTCGATTTTTTCCCCGGTTGCCATGGTAACCGAGTTGTTTACTGCTGCTCAATATCGCACCTAAAGCCCATTTTCAAACAGAAATATTCATAGAAAACGTACAGAAAATAATATTTTTCACTCCTAAGCGAAGTAATCTCACGATATGGCTACCCTCGATAGAATAGCTGAAGTGAAGAATTTAGAAGATGGTGATATCAAGAAAATGAATAAATCTGAATTGATTAAAGCTCTGAAGACTGCAATCGCCCATATCAATGAGGAACCAAAACCTGAACTTACCTCCCTGACAGGCTTGGTGGATGATGCTATGCAGAGAATCCCAGACAGAGAAGCAGATGGAATGCCAAAACAATGCATCAACGACATTGTCACTGCTGTTGTTCACGCATTAGGCCCCCTTATTCTTTTCAACAAGCAGCCAGAGACAGAAAAAATGAAAAAGAACCTACAAGCAAATGCATATAATCATGATGCTCTCGAGCAGTACTCCAGGAAGGAAAATATTAGACTTCATGGTGTCCCTGAAGATAGAGAAGAAGATACAACCGCACTAGCTGCGAACATCATGAACGAGGCTGTTAAACCTGAGGATGCTAGGGAACCACCTGTGAAAACCTTCACACGAGCAGATATGAGTATTGCCCACCGGTTGCCAAGCAGAGGAGCGACCAAACCAATTATTGTAAGGTTTGTAAGGCGCGAAGACAAGCTTTTACTTATGAAAAACAAAAGTGGACTGTGTAGACGCCAAGGACCGAAAGTTTTCATCACGGATGATCTTACACGACTTCGAAACAAAATGCTACAAGCCCTTAAAAATGACGAAGGAATTGCTCGGGCATACAGTTTGGATGATACAATTTTTGCTGTAGGGGGAAACAAAAAAAAGTGCAAAGTCAAGCGGAGGGGAAAAGGTAGAAGAGTCAGGGTAAATTCCCCAGAGGATCTTTATAAGATAGGATGGAAAGAAGATAAGGTGAACAGTCACGGCCTAAACTCTACAGTTTACATAGGATAGGTGCGACCCCTTCATAAATGAAACGGATATGGAAACGAGACAGGACAGTGGAAATGGGATTGATAGCAACAAAGATAACTTGGATAAAAACTATGCAAAATACAAGTCATTCTCTGAGCTGAAGATAGCTAGTTTGAATGTTAATGGACTACACAGTAAAGCCAAATTTGGTATTCTTGAGTAATTTGTACAAGATTTTGATTTCATTTGTTTATCTGAAACTAAATGTCATTATATCGACGATGACTTGTTTCCTGGGTACTCTCATTTTATTAAGAAAAAAAAATTATATTACTCTTCCGTATGGAGGTATACATGGAATCTGTATGTTAATTAGAAGAGATAGAGAAAAATATGTAACATTGATCGAAGACACAGTGTCTGATTCCTTATTATGTGTAAGATTTCATTGTAGGGAAACACAGAATGATATTATTATTTGTGCCTTGTATATTCCACACGAGGGATCACCTTATTGTTCATCTAATATCTTTGATGTTATTGCTGATGATCTTATGAACTTGAATGTAAAATATGAGTTAACAATTACATTAGCTGGTGATTTTAACTCAAGAACAGGCTTACTTAATGATTTTATAGAGAATGATCCTTTGCAAACTATCGATTTAAATGATTTTATTGATGAATGTCTGTTTAGCTCCAAAAGGGAATTAGAAGCTCTTGGCCTTAGCACAGATCGCTCTAACAGTGACGTAATTACTAATAACCATGGTCGTAACTTAATTGAACTGTGTAAAATGCTTGACGTTAAGGTAGTTAACGGGAGATTTGTGGGGGACAGTGGCGTGGGGGATTTCACTTGTTTCACAGCTTATGGTAAGAGCTGTATTGACTATTTTATTGTTTCTCCTAAACTTATGAGTAGCATTACGGATTTTATGGTTGAGCAATATGACAGGTGTCTGTCCGATACTCACTCGGCCCTCTCTATGGTATTACGTTTGGAAGAGACTTGTAATATGAGACCACCGGAAATACAGAAGGAAGAAAATTTAGATTTAGATAGTGAGGAAACCCATGATATGAATAACTTTGAAATATGAAGAACTTCAAACAAAATGGACAAATGACATAAAAATTAATATATGGAAGCATTCAATACTAGAGACATTAACTTAATAGCCCAAAAATTAGATTCACTGAACCCTTTAAATGTAACCCAGAATATTATGGATGATATTGTAAAAGATTTAGGAAAATTATATATTGACCGTGCCAAACACATTGGCATTTGTAAAAAAGTTGATCGAAATAAACCTAAAACTAGGGATTGCAAAAAGGTTAGCAAACCATGGTTTGACAAAGACTGTTCTAGTAAAAGAACTGAATATATGAAAGTAAAAAACAGGCTTAAGAAAATAAAAACAAATGAAGCTAGAAACGAACTGGAAGCTAGAGCTAAAACATATAAGAGAATAATTAATAAAGCCTAGAAATCTTTCAGAAAAAAATTTCATAGAAATGTTAGAAATCTGAGAAAAGGTAGTAGTAAGGATTATTGGGATTTGTTAAAGAATACTGATTTGTAAAATTGCACTTAAAACATTTCGAGATTATTTTGCTAAACTCAGTCGAGGTAATGTTGAACCTGATGAGAGTGAACACCCTGATAATTTCGACCCAAGCATTACTAACCAGTTAGTTAACGAAGAATTAAAGAGTTTTTACAGAAGATGAGATACAAATTCAAATGAAAAAACTTAAGAGTAGAAAAGCATGTGGTATTGATAATATTATAAATGAGTTCCTTAAAAACTGCCCTCATGATATGCTAAATGTGATTTGCAAAAATTTTCAACATAGTGTTGATCTCCTCAATTGTTCCATATTATTGGTGTATAGGGATAATAAAACCCATATTTAAGAAAAAAGGATCCCCTGACGACCCAGATAACTAACTATAGGGGTATCACACTGCTGAGCTGTGTAGCGAAGCTTTTTACCGCTTGTGTCAATAAAAGGTTGACTGATTATATTGAGAGCACTGGTCAACTTGGTGAGGAGCAGGCTTGTTTCAGGGAGGGATGTAGTACTCTAGATCATAGTTTTGTATTACATTCACTTGTTAATTTCTATCTCCATCGAAAAAAGAGAATATACTGTTTGTTCGTTGATTACAGAAAAGCATTTGATTTGGTTGACACGTCGTCCTTGTGGGGAAAAGTAATCTCATATGGCATTAACGGTAATATTATGGCTGTCATACATAATATGTATAATAATGCAAAATCCTGTGTGAAGCAGAATCATAAAATTTCTAACTTTTTCGAATGTAACATAGGCGTAAGACAAGGTGAGAATCTTTCCTCATTACTTTTTTGCCGTCTACCTAAATGATTTTGAGTCTTCTCTTAGCAGGGGGTATAATGGGATGGATATGTGTTCAAGGGAAATAAATAAAAAATTAAGTAGTATTGATATAGAAATGTTTTTGCGTATTTATGTTTTACTTTATGGTGATGATACTATTGTAATGGCTGAATCCCCAAAGGAATTACACAATGCCTCAGACAAAGTAAAAGGATATTGTGATACTTGGAAACTTCAAATTAATGTTTCAAAAACTAAAGTAGTTGTATTTTCTAGAGGAAAAGTTAGAAATGTTCCGAATTTTAAATATGGTAAAATGGATAAAGCTAATAAGAAAGAAGTCATTCAAGCACGTAGAGCATTATTTAGAATGTTAATTAAATGTAAAAAACTTGAATTACCCATTGATATCAACTGTGATCTATTCGATGCTCTAGTTGTACCAATTTTGACTTACGGTTGTGAAATATGGGGTTACCACAAACTAGATCATGTTGAAACATTTCACAAGAAGTTCCTGAAAAATCAGCTCTGTGTGAACAAGCGAACAGCAAACTGCATGGTATAAGGGGATCTTGGCAGATTCAAAATTGAAATATCTATTTGCACGGCGTCTAAATTGTCAAATGTTTTTTATCGTTTTCTTAGAATTCTGTACGAGTCGAATGAGTATAAGTCTAGTTGGATCCATAAAATTAAAACTATCCTTGATTCATGTGGTATGTCAAATATATGGGAACATCCAGGAAATTTCAATCACATGTGGATAATAAATAGCCTAGAAATGAAACTCAAAGATATAGAGAGACAACAGTGGCATGCAGAAGTAGAAAGAAATACATTGTGTAGTAATTATAAACTTTTTAAGAATGAATTTGGCCATGAAAAGTATATTATAAATTTAGATATACCAGAAAGAATTGCCCTTAGTAAATATAGGTGTGGTACCCACAAACTTCCCGTAGCAACTGAAAGATATTCTGGGCAGGAGAATCAGCACCCTTGCAGACTATGTAACAGCATTGAAGTTGGGGATGAATATCATTATGTTTTAGTTTGTCCTGTGATTAGAGAAATAGAGATACCTAAAGCCCTACTATTGTAGAAGACCTACCACTTTTAAATTCAATCTGCTCCTCAATACAAGTAGTGCTAGAGAATTGAAAAGACTTGCAAAGTTTGTTAAACTTATAATGTCTTTATTTTAAATTTAACACTTTCTAGGATTTTCATTATTCTGGTATTATTTTCGATGTATGTACTTTCCTTTGTCAGAATACCTTTTATGCTTTAAATATGTACTTGCTAAATATATGTGTACATAAATATAGTTGTAATCTATTGGTCTCTTCTTTTTGTAGTTTTTGTGTAAAATATATATATTTGTGTAATTTTGTAATTCTCATACCCCGGAAGGGGTCGATAGAATAAAATTTGCCTTTGCCTTTGTCTGGCAATGTGAACTACATGGTTGGCAATAATGATATCTGCCTCATCATGTGTTACTTTCAAGTCCATTTTTCTCTGATGCTTTCCTCTCTGAGTGGAATATGGTACAGGATCTGACCCGCTGATGACCAGTTCCTTGCCAGTGGCAAACTGTTGAAAACGATCCACCTATGCATCGGAAGTCCACAATAGACAACGGTGCAGCTTGAGATGGCAATGGTGAGTTCAACATAAGATGGAATTGACCACTTTCTCTGGTGGAAACCGTCGACTTCTTGTGCAACCCTTTGGACTGTATGGATAGTATCTGTCGAACACCAAATATACATCAGTTTGGATTAGTTTTTTTTCTCAAGAATGTTTTAACTGCTGCAACAAGCTCAACAATTCTTCCAGGACTCGGCCAGTGAATTGTCCAAAGAATGGCACAACCATCAAGCACAACAACCTCTGGGTCTGGTGTTGTTCGAGATGACTGTTGAACACCCATAGAAGTTTTGAGTTTTGACTTTGATAAAGCTGGTCAAAGGTTACCCTCATCAGTGAAAAGGGAAGTTGGAATCTGTGAAAGTTCATAGTCTAACAGTTCCCTCATATTGAAGTCTTCAGTATCCATGAGACCAATGGTCCTAGTGAAGATAAGTCCAGTGTCAAAGGGTGGATCAGAGCGGCCAGAAAGTGGTGTCTGCTTCCATTTGGTTGTCATTGTAGTTACAGGACAGTTAATCGATTCATGGAATCCATCTGGCAGCTTTGCATCATATGCTTCCATAGACTGTTTCCCCAGTGCCAAGGCTTGGCCAACATTGGCCGTCGAAGAGGCAAGTTTTCCTGTGACAACGTTGAAGAGTTCTTTGTTCTTTGGGGTGACCAGTTTGATCAAGTGGATCGATACAGTGCTCCAACTTCTATTGTAAGTTCTGTTTGTCATTGGCATCTGATCGGATCCGTGCTCTGGACTCTTCTTTGTAGTAAACCCCCCTGGCTGTGTCCAAACCATATGAACGTGGTTTCAATGCACCAGGTGTGTGTCTCATTGTATGTTGGCCTCTGAGAAACATTTCTGTTATTTTGGATGGTAGTGCCTCCATGGAGCGAAGATAGTACATGCCGTACCTGGCATAGTTTACATGACCAGAGGCAAACAAATAAGATTGCATTTGGGTTTACACTTTATTTTCCATTAAAATTGGCTTCCTTGACCTCGAAAACCCTAGAATTGATGTATCATATTATAAAACATTTCTCAAAATGCCCAAAGATGCCAGCTGGGCATCATTCAGTTTCTGATTCTGTGGAACTTTTTCTACCAAATTCAATCAAAACCTGCTTGGGGGATATTTTTGCAAGGTTGTCACCCACCGCTGCCAGACTAGAAAGGCAGACTGTGATGAAATGTGTGTAGCTAAGTCAAAATGCTTTTGGTGAGCCCTCTCTTAGGAACGTGAAACAGCTGAAGCAGTGGAAGTTTTCTCAGGTGGGAGTTCCTCCTCGATTCAAGAGTTGAAGGATGAATGCAACAGTGACTATGGAACTACCCATATATGAAGAAATGGCTTACTGACAATTTACACACACACACACACACAGACACACACACATATATATATATATATATATATATATATATATATATATATATATATACCATCTGGGTGTATACATGTTTGTATAAATGTATACATATACTGTATGTTTGAACATCATAAAAATGAGTAAAGATATTGAAGCAACAATAAAGAAAATAGTAGGTTTGCATGAGGAGAAACTGAGAATAAGAGTGAACAAAACTAAGGTTATGAGGACAAAGGGAAACAAGGAAGACGGAGCAATGAGCGTTAACATGGAAAATGGAAAAATAGAAGAGGTTGATTTATTTTAGTATTGGGAGTAAATATAAACGATGATAAATGGATGAGAGAAAACGGCAAGTTACAGAAAAAGCGAAGAAAAAACAGTAGCAGAAGTTGGGAAGTGACCTAAATTGTCTGTGGAAGCCAATGTTGAAATGTAAGAAGGTTTAGTATTAGCTATTGTTCTTTTACGAAAATGAAGTGCGGACGTTCAGTGCAAATTAAAGAGAAAGGGTTGAAGCTGCTGATGTGGATATAAGCGGAAGGGCCTAATTATGCTTGCGAATACCCGAAATTAATTTTCTCTCAGTCTCCAATTATTTCCGAAAGTGATTTACAGATTCTGCATCTGGGTATACTATGAAATTCAAAACTTTTAGAGAGGACAAGAAATAATACACAAAATTATGGAATCGAGCGATACTTTTAGTAGCATATTTCATTTTCCTCCTCATACCACAGCAGTATCATTATCGGATTTATTTATTTACCGTACATAATTCTACATATTGCATGCATCACAATCTTACTAACCGACCTCAGTAAAACAGACTCTGAAACGCCACGAATCCATGCAGTATACAGTCTCTTGCAAACTGAACCCTCTTCAAGACATCTGGATACATTCAGATAATATTTGGTTGGGATACTCAATGACAAGATAGATATATACCTGATTATAACCTGTAAGTTTAATATCCTATAATAATTCAGTGTCAATCCTTTTGCATACGAAATTAGGACAAAAATTCTAATGGATGGAAAAAAATGTTTGAAGACCAAAGTCACGATATCTACCTATATATAAACACGATTTCAGGCAAACGTTTTGCAATATACTAGCTTAAACCGGACTCCGCCCTGTGTCCAAGAACAATGCTGCTTAATGCTCTCGCGGTCCGGGCAAGAATAACGTTTTGAAGCTGAGTCATCGATCCAGATTTGAATAAACCAAGGTCTCATTTCCAGAGCAAAAAGATGTCGATACAAAATGCTTGTTGTCACACTGGACCCAACGATAATTACTAATTTCAATCCGGTTAAGACGTTGTCACGTTTACTGCACAAGCCATAAAGGAACCAATTTTTTTCATGGCACAGGACTTACTCACAATGTTTTCTAACGTGTTGCAATGATAGTATGAGAATTTTTTTTTTTTTTTTTTTTTTTTTTTTTAGAATTTTGAAGGTTTTAAACGCACGAAAAATATACATGAAGACGGTAAACGTTCCTTGCCAGCATATAGATTTATAATTACAGTATATCAACAACGTTTCTTGAAAAAGGAATTTCACATAATAAAATACCATCAATTCAATCCAGCCTCATGGCTTTTAATACAAAACAAGAGAAATGCTTCTTAGATGCTAACAACAATGGTCAAAAGGCTACCTCGATAAAACGAAAAATAAAAAATCACAAGTATATCAAAAGATTCTGCAAATAATTATACAGGCGCACAAACTAGCATACACACATAGATACAGACTCTTGAGTTGTTCTGATTATAAGACACGAGTATAACATAAGATACATGTCAGATGAAATTCAAAAAACCAAAGGAGGACAAATACGATCCGATGTATATGTTAACATTCTGGACATTAATATGCAGGCCAGCCGAACCGGAACACATAACACACACACACGATAGAACTGGCAAGGAAGAGAGCCCATGTAAGTACATCTCTAAATCTACAACATATCCTCAGACAACTCAGACAAACACACACACACACACAGCCATACAAACAAACTCACAATGATCCCCCACTGAATGAACGACACGTACCTCTGTTCCATATCAAAATCCACGATCAGAGCTTTTCCTTCTTCCTTTTTGTGTGATGCTGCATCATGCTATCCACTTGTGTGGCCTGTTTACCCCCCGACGGAAGACCTAAAGATTGAAACCTCCACCCAAACAAGGATTTCCCTCCCCGCCAAACAAACAAAATTAAAGCGATCTGTAATTCTGAGTGGATTCCGCCAGTTTCCGGCGACAACCTGCGACACCTGAGTTCTCTCGCCACTTTTCCCGCTCAGCATCAATCATTTTCCATCAGGCAGCGTCGTCCAAGACGCACCTGGCGTCTTGCCTCTATCAACTCCCGAGTAACCCAGAAATAACGCCCACACGATCATCGAGCATATCATGGTGGCGACACCATTCTGAGTAGTACCCCTCCAGCGGGGCCTGCTTCCAGGGCGCTGATGGACTAAAGGGAGTGAATCATGGACGATGGAGGCTGAGTAGTGAACGGTCACTTGTGGGTGGATGGTCGGGCGGCAGCCACGGAGCCCGGATATGAACATGGTCGGCGCTACATGATGTAATTGGATGACTACGGAACCAACACTCGCCGTTTCCCACACTCGAAACCAGAGCCGATACATTTATGCTGGCAATACCTCAGGGAAAAGAGAGGGAGGGAAAAAAAGGGCAACCATATGGATAAAAACGATGGGGAGGAAGGCACGTGAATAAATGAATGGAAATGAACAGGATAAGGCGGGAACCATTTCGGAAGTTAACCGAGATTAACAAGGCTTATGAAATGATTAGTAAGAAAATGCAACACACCTGAAAATTAATGACAGCAAGGAAGCTAAAAGAACAAAAATGCGAGATATAAAATACGCTGAATGAGAATTTGCATATGAGTAGAGAAAGGGGAAGAAGTAGAATTAAACCGGCCAAGAAAGAGAATTAGAAGCATAAAAGAAGCCAAAGGAACATAATCTTTACACTTTATTTGCCACTCAAAAATAAACAAGGGATCTCAAATACATACATGAAATCCTTTCATTCGAAATGTTGGCATACTGATCACACTCATTTGTGAAATTCTAGAAGGGAAGATTTAATGAGCTGGATTTTAAATGTTAAGAGCAAACATTCGTGCAAAAGGCCAAAACACACACACACACACACACATATGTGAATTTTTGTCACATCACCGTGACTCATACATGCATAAAGCTACAAATGTCCTTTAATATCCAATTAGGTCTACCTCGGAATTAATAATATTTTCATATAGTTTTTAAACAAACCCCAATAAGGGAAATTTTAGTTGATAATAGCTTCGTCCTCTCGTGGATTCAAACCAGCACACAGAAGGGACATCAGGACTTCAGTGACGTCTTTAAAGACTCGGCCACGGTAAAGACGTCACTAAAGTCCCGATTTCTCCTCTGTGCGCTGGTTCGAATCCACGAGAAGACGAAATTATGATCAACTAAAAGTTCCCCTTCGGTTAACATAATTATATGAAAATATATTAATTCCGAGGTAGAGCGAATTGGATATTAAAGGACATGTAGCTTAATGCACACACAATATAATATACGCATATGTGTATGTGTATATATATATATATATATATATATATATATATATCTATATATATATATATATCTATATTATATATATAGATATATATATATATATATATAGATATATATATATATATATATATATATATATATATCATATATATTTATATCTATATATATATATATAATATAATATATATATATATCTATATAATATATATATACATATATATATATATACATATATATATATATATATATTATGTACATAATCTAAAAAACCCAAGATGAACCCAAACACATACCTGACGTCCACTTAATGAAGAAGGAATTGAAAGAAATCCAACTCTACAAAGAGAGAGAGAGAGAGAGAGAGAGAGAGAGAGAGAGAGGTGGGGGGAGGGATACTTCTTGGTTACTTTTCAGAGCTCAACACGCCGAACTAGCTCGAAGGGCTATATTTGTATGCGTTTTTCCTGGCAATACATTTCCGTGATTAAAACATTTAAATCCCTATGGACACAAACATTTTAATTGTTTTATAGCAATTAATATAGTATATTTTGGTACTCATTTATGCACGAAATTATGTGTACACCTATGGACATAACTGCAATCATCAGGACAAAACCACAACATATTTTACACGATATGATTTCATGTAAAGATTTGATGGTGAATTTATTCTTGCTCATTAAAATTATTTTCATTAGGGATTTTAAAGTTTTTCCGAGCCCGCATTAGCCAGTTTAGTTTTTATAAGTATATAAAAATATCTTGGAGAAATAAAATTCTTAAAAACAGTGATGTAAGTAAGATAAGAAAATTATCCATTGTTGTTCAGTTAAAACATTTAAAGAAATATCCTTCTTAAAATTTGATACCCAATACTTGTCTATTATTGGGAAATTACTTGCATCACCTACAGTTTCACTTATATCTCTAATAATTCCAGAATCTGCTTTACCCGTAAACGATTAAGGTGATTTTTGAAAGGTGGCCCATCAAGAGCGTTTATCATGACAGGAAGATTACTAACAAAATGATAAAGATGATGAGACTTACATATCATCAATAACGTGAAAAACTGGGTGACTCACAATGGAGCAGTTTCATTTTAAAAAATGATAAAGAAGCAAAATGTGGAAGTTCTAAATATGAGAGCATGTCAGGCTTCACATCTCTGAAATGATGAGATAAACATGTAGTCTCTTCTACATAGCAAACAATCTATTTAGTATTTCAATGTAACAGAGGCGCCCGAGAGGAAAAAATTGAAAACTCGGCAAAACTTTAAAAGTTAAATTAAGTATAATTTATTCTCCAAAGGAATAAAACATAATTCACTATGGCCATAATGAAATTTTTCTTTCTCTTGGAAACTGATATAACCAAACTTATCTTGTATTAAAATGAAAAGGTAAAGCTTTCATTACAAACTAAATAACCAACAATTCCTTGAGGTTAAATGAGTAAAATATCGAATTACCTGGCAAATGAGACGGCCTATTTCAATCGAAGCGAATGTTCTATTGCGAAGCAAATAGAATGATTAATTATTTCTTTCCAAATAAAAGATGTTCATCTTACTTCCGGTAATGAACAAGCGCATTTTCATAGCAAATGAATGAAATGAAATAACACTTCTATTTGGGTGGAAGTTTTATTTCATTCATAAATGATGGAAAAATCATTACATTTTATTATGAGTGAAAGGGTTTATTCACTAAACGAATGAAAAGTGTTATGTTATTCGTTTCTGTATAAATGAAATTCGAGAAACTCCAGCTCGCTCATAGCTTATAAGCTTTATTTCCTTTAGTTAAAAAAAATTATTTCTATCAATTAAATTATGGAATTTTATTCCATGTAACATAACACTAATAACATATAGTCTACTAACAGTAACTAATATCTCACGTACACAAACATACGCACGCTACTACAACCCGTTAGTCACTGGCCCTCCGTCAGCGAAATTAAGCAACACTGGGTCATGCCGATACTTGTTGAGGTCGCCCCACAGTGATGGCTAATGAGCCTTCTTTGGGGGAGGATGAAGATAATACAGTTCTGGAGCATCCAAGTTCAGAGGATTCATCCACAATTCAGTTAGAATGTTGCAGAACCCGTTGTTTTGTATTACTTTGTCTAGCTTTATTGTTTATTTGTTTGTATGATGGTTTTACGTTGCATGGAACCAATGGTTATTCAGCAACGGGACCAACGGCTTTACGTGACTTCCGAACCACGTCGAGAGTGAACTTCAATCACCAGAAATAACACATCTCTCACCCCTCAATGGAATGCCTGAGAACCGAACTCGCGGCCACGGAGGTGACAGGCCAAGACCATACCGATCACGCCGCTGAGGCGCTGCTTTGCTTTGTTGTGGGCTGGGCCATCCCTGATTGATTAGGGAATTAATATATTTTCATATAATTATGTTAACCGAAGGGGAACTTTTAGTTGATCATAATTTTGTCTTTTCGTGGATTCGAACCAGCGCACAGAGGAGAAATCGGGACTTTAGTGACGTCTTTACCGTGGCCGAGTCTTTAAAGACGTCACTGAAGTCCTGATGTCCCTTCTGTGTGCTGGTTCGAATCCACGAGAGGACGAAGCTATTATCAACTAAAAATTTCCCTTTATGGGTTAACATATATGAAAATATATTAATTCCGAGGTAGACCTAATTGGATATTAAAGGACATTTGTAGCTTTATGCATGTATGAATCACGGTGATGTGACAAAAATTCTCATATGTGTGTGTGTGTGTGTGTGTGTGTGTGTTGTGTGTGTGTGTTTTGGCCTTTTGCACGAATGTTTGCTCTTAACATTTAAAATCCAGCTCAATAAATCTTCCCTTCTAGAATTTCACAAATGAGTGTGTCATCATGCATGCCAACATTTCGAATGAAAGGATTTCATGTATGTATTTGAGATCCTTGTTTATTTTTGAGTGGCAAATAAAGTGTAAAGATTATGTTCCTTTGGCTTCTTTTATGCTTCTAATTCTCTTTCTTGGCCGGTTTAATTCTACTTCTTCCCCTTTCTCTACTCATATGCAAATTCTCATTCAGCGTATTCTATATCTCGCATTTTTGTTCTTTTCGCTTCCTTGCTGTCATTAATTTTCAGGTGTGTTGCATTTTCTTACTAATCATTTCATAAGCCTTGTTAATCTCGGTTAACTTCCGAAATGGTTCCCGCCTTATCCTGTTCATTTCCATTCATTTATTCACGTGCCTTCCTCCCCATCGTTTTTATCCATATGGTTGCCCTTTTTTTCCCTCCCTCTCTTTTCCCTGAGGTATTGCCAGCATAAATGTATCGGCTCTGGTTTCGAGTGTGGAAACGGCGAGTGTTGGTTCCGTAGTCATCCAATTACATCATGTAGCGCCGACCATGTTCATATCCGGGCTCCGTGGCTGCCGCCCGACCATCCACCCACAAGTGACCGTTCACTACTCAGCCTCCATCGTCCATGATTCACTCCCTTTAGTCCATCAGCGCCCTGGAAGCAGGCCCCGCTGGAGGGGTACTACTCAGAATGGTGTCGCCACCATGATATGCTCGATGATCGTGTGGGCGTTATTTCTGGGTTACTCGGGAGTTGATAGAGGCAAGACGCCAGGTGCGTCTTGGACGACGCTGCCTGATGGAAAATGATTGATGCTGAGCGGGAAAAGTGGCGAGAGAACTCAGGTGTCGCAGGTTGTCGCCGGAAACTGGCGGAATCCACTCAGAATTACAGATCGCTTTAATTTTGTTTGTTTGGCGGGGAGGGAAATCCATGTTTGGGTGGAGGTTTCAATTCTTTAGGTCTTCCGTCGGGGGGTAAACAGGCCACACAAGTGGATAGCATGATGCAGCATCACACAAAAAGGAAGAAGGAAAAGCTCTGATCGTGGATTTTGATATGGAACAGAGGTACGTGTCGTTCATTCAGTAGGGGATCATTGTGAGTTTGTTTGTATGGCTGTGTGTGTGTGTGTGTGTGTGTGTGTGAGTGTGTTTGTCTGAGTTGTCTGAGGATGTGTTGTAGATTTAGAGATGTACTTACATGGGCTCTCTTCCTTGCCAGTTCTATCGTGTGTGTATGTGTGTGTGTGTTATGTGTTCCGGTTCGGCTGGCCTGCATATTAATGTCCAGAATGTTAACATATACATCGGATCGTATTTGTCCTCCTTTGGTTTTTTGAATTTCATCTGACATGTATCTTATGTTATACTCGTGTCTTATAATCAGAACAACTCAAGAGTCTGTATCTATGTGTGTATGCGAGTTTGTGCGCCTGTATAATTATTTGCAGAATCTTTTGATATACTTGTGATTTTTTACGTTTTATCAAGGTAGCATTTTGACCATTGTTGTTAGCATCTAAGAAGCATTTCTCTTGTTTTGTATTGAAAGCCATGAGGCTGGATTGAATTGATGGTATTTTATTGTGTGAAATTCCTTTTTCAAGAAGCGTTGTTGATATACTGTAATTATAAATCTATATGCTGGCAAGGAACGTTTACCGTCTTCATGTATATTTTTCGTGCGTTTAAACTTTCAAATTCTAAAAAAAAAAAAAAAAAAAAATTCTCATACTATCATTGCAACACGTTAGAAAACATTGTGAGTAAGTCCTGTGCCATGAAAAAAATTGGTTCCTTTATGGCTTGTGCAGTAAACGTGACAACGTCTTAACCGGATTGAAATTAGTAATTATCGTTGGGTCCAGTGTGACAACAAGCATTTTGTATCGACATCTTTTTGCTCTGGAAATGAGACCTTGGTTTATTCAAATCTGGATCGATGACTCAGCTTCAAAACGTTATTCTTGCCCGGAGCGCGAGAGCATTAAGCAGGATTGTTCTTGGACACAGGGCGGAGTCCGGTTTAAGCTTAGTATATTGCAAAACGTTTGCCTGAAATCGTGTTTATATATATCGTGACTTTGGTCTTCAAACATTTTTTTCCACCAATTAGAATTTTTGTCCTAATTTCGTATGCAAAAGGATTGACACTGAATTATTAAAGGATATTAAACTTACAGGCTATAATCAGGTATATATCTATCTTGGCATTGAGTATCCCAACCAAATATTATCTGAATGTATCCAGATGCCTTGAAGAGGGTTCAGTTTGCAAGAGACTGTATACTGGAAAGAGAAATAACATCCAGCAAGACGACAAGAATAATGAGCTACCAAACGACGACACACGCAGAAACACTGAAGAAGAGGATGGAATGGGTGAAAAAGATCAGACAATGAAGGAAGCCAGATACAGAAAGAACAAAGCCTACACCACAAAGAAATTAATGAAATAATGACACTAATACACATCACCAGTATCACAGAAACAAATAACCTGGAATATACAGGAGCAAGACTAGTAGCAGAACACATAGGGATACAAACACCAACAGCACCATCAAAGCCAACACAACAGAAACCAAAACAGTAACTGCCTTGGAAAACACACCTGCATAAACAAATCATGGTGATGAGTTCTGACTTGAGTAAACTGGAAGAGATGGCAGAAAAGAAGCTGAGAAGCAAGAAAACACAGGAGGAACTGAACAAGAAATACAAAGTACAGGAGAAGGGACTAAACAGCACAACAGAAGATATAAACAAAGAGGCTTAAAGCCAAAGCACACAAGATCCAACAGTACATGAATAGGAATAATGGATACCAACAGAACAAACTATTCAAAACCAACCAGAAAAGACGCTATAGTCAATTAAGAGGGGAAGACAACCACCAGGAAATTCCTAAAGCCGAACCAAGTAAGACAACAAACATGCAAAATGGCTCCAGGAAGTCATGGCAGAAGAAATGGGAGAATAAAATAAAGCTTTGCCGAGATCACGACAGACACAAACAGACACCAACTGGCTCAAAAACAAGGCCCTACAGCAGAACAATTCACAAACCACCATGTGCCCAAATGGATGACTACAAGGAGAACATCCTTTCTACAGAAAGACATAAGCAAGGGACAGGACTATCACCTGCCTACCAATAATGTGGAAGTTACTGACAGGTACCGAGAAGATACAATCACCATCCCTCACCAACAGAAACTCTGCAGAAGGAAGTGTGGAGGCACAAAAGACCAGCTCCTGATGGATAAAACAGTAAGAGAAGGAAAACCAAGCTAAGCATGGATTGACTACAAGAAAGCCTTCGACATGATACCACACATGTGGCTAACAGAATGCCTGAAAATATATAGGGCAGAGGGAAACCCCATCAGCTCCCTAAAAAATACGATGTGCAACTGGAATACAATACTTACAAACTCTGAAATAAGACTTGTACACGTTCACATGAGGAGAGGGATCTTCAAGGCTGACTCACTGTCCCCACCACTCTTTGGAATAGTCATGATTCCCATGACAAAAAGTACTGCAACGACATCAAGCTGTATGGAGAGAACATCAAGGAAATAGATACCCTAATCCAGACTTTAAGGATTGTATCTGGGGACATTAGGATGGACTTTGGAATAGAAAAATGTACCTGGGTCAACATACAAACAGGCAAAGTGACAAGTGATGAAGAGATAAAGCTACCAGATGGGAAAAGCATCAAACACATAGATGAAGCAGGATACAAATACCTGGGAATAATAGGAGAGGATATAAAACACCAAGAGATGCAGGACACGATCAGGAAAGAATATATACATAGACTTACTGCAATACTCAAGTCAAAACTCCATGCCGGAAATATGAAGAAAGCCATAAACACATGGGCAGTAACAGTAATCAGATACAGCCCAGGAGTGTGGAGTGGACAATGGCTGAACTCTGCACCATACACCAGAAAACTAGGAAACACATGACAATACAAAGCACTACACCCAAGAGCAAATACAGACAGACTAGAAATAACATGAAAGGAAGGAGGGAGAAGATTACTAAGCATAGAAAACTGAGTCAACATCGAGAGTGGAGCACTGGGGTAATATCTGAAAACCAGTGAAAACGAGTGGCTTAGGAGTGTATAAGAAGAAGGACAAACACAACGGAAGAATGGCACAACAAACCAATGCACAGACACTACATGAGACAGACTAAAGAACTGGCCAGTGATGAAACTTGGCAATGGCTACAGAGGGGATATCTCAAGAAGGAAACAAAAGGAATGCTAACGGCGGCACAAGCTCATGCCCCAAAAACCAGAATTATTCAAAGAACGAACAACAGATGGAAATAAAATCCCACCCATATGCAAGAAGTGCAATATGAAAAACGAGACCATAAACTAGAGCAAGCGAACGTCCAGCACTTGCACAGAACCAGTACAAAAAGAGGCATGATTCAGTAGCAAAAACCCTCCACTGGAGTCTTTGCAAGAAACACTAGCTACCTTGCAGTGATAAGTGGTACGTACACCAATTGAGGGAGTGATAGAAAACAATCATGCAAAGATCCTCTGGGACAATGGTACAGAACAGATTGGGTGATATGTGCAAATAGACCAGACGTTATGTTGACTGACAAAACCATGAAGAATGTATAACTCAATGATGTCACAATAGCATGGGGACACCAGGGTAAAGAGAAAAAATTGATAAGTATCAAGACCTGAAATTAGAAATATGAAGAATATGTGATAACTAGTGGAAACTGTACCCATAATCATAGGGACACTAGGCACGATCCCAAGATCCCTGAAGTGGAACCTAGAAAAATTGGATGTTGAAGTAGCTCCAGGACTCATGCAGAAGAGCGTGCTTCTAGAAACAGCGCACATAGTAAGAAAGTGATGGATTTCTTAGAAGGTAGGATGCAACCTGGAACCCCACACTATAAAAACCACCCAGTCAAATAGGATGACTGCGATAGACCAAAAAAATAATAATAAATACATAATAGTAATAATAATAATAATAATAATAACAATAATAATAATAATAATAATAATAATAATAATAATAATCGATGAGTCAGCCGTGTACCTTTATTACATTTGTTTGTACTCCTAAAGTGTTGTACCTTCGCCAGTCAACTCTGATTTTGAGAGAATTTCTGAAAGGGGGTTCTGTAACTCCGACATAGTCAATGCCTCAAGGACTTTTCACCTGCCAATGATCTCAGGCAGTTCTTCGCTTTTATTGGATGTAAACAAGATTCACGTTTATACTTGTATAAAAATTTTGGGAGTTAAAGAGTATCTCAAACATGGATTATTGAAATAATTAAAATTGATAAAAATGTCTAAGCTTGGGCTTTCAGAGGCTCCTAATTCTCGCCTGCATTGAGTGTTAACTCAAGGTCAATTGGTATGTGATAATGAACCGCAGACGCATTCTTCAACTAAATATGTCATCACCAATCTCCTGTATAATATCTTTAATCATTTCTATCTTGACCTCAATGACCACTCCACACTTAAAGAGTGAACCGTCCGTGTTCATAATCTACACAAGATTATCATTCATCTGATGTCTTACCTCTTCTTATAAAAGTACTTTCTTTACTCCAATGATCCATGACTTTTTTTTATAATCTAGTCAATGGAACATAATTCACATACAATAAGAATGAATATCGTCTTAATGCTGACATTATAGTTTCATTATACTTTAAGAACCCTGCCCTTTGTTCACAAGCCAGGGAAAGATTATGCAGGTGGATAGTAGCTGAGGTTACATAATATAAAATGCTTACAGCTATTAAACTTCTTCACTAACAAAAATATCTTAAAGCAGACTTTATAATTTCGTCCACACCCAGGAATAGCAGCAAATTTCTGCAAAAGAGCGAAAATATCAATTACTTTGGTCAAAAGCTAATATATTTACATTAGACTTGTGTACCATTAGGAGTTGTAATTTTGTATTTAGGTTGCTTTAAAAAGTGTTAAAAGTGTTACATTAATATTTTATCTATTGAATCAAGGATGAACATATTGTGTATACATCATTTTCATGTGCATAAAAAGAGGCTCACTAAACGTTTGCAAAATCCCACCATTCACAGGGTTATTCAACTCAATCTTGCTCTCCGTCTCTCGTTTCCTGAACATGAATGCATGGCAGGTCGAACACAGTTTCCACCTTGAGAATTGTGCACTTTTCAGCAATTGACCGCCGTCCATTCGATCTATATAACTGAGTCTTTTGTCTAGATCAAATTCATGTTCACAATCACGTTACAAATACAATTCTAAGCAATACTTTTCCTCCCTGTTACAAACACCAGGTCATTCATCCACGTACTTTAATCTATTACATAAGAAAGCAAACTTAAAATCTTATTAACACTATTCTTTTGTAGCTTTCCAGCAATTTAAACGCTTCCAAAACGAATCTTAAAAAGATGCTTTAAACTATCATATTCACACTCCAAATTTGCCGTTGAAGCCTCCCCTTTCCCGATTACCAACGTTTGCATTCATATCACTGACCCAACTACGCTTTTACTTTCAATCAACAGAGGCAAGAACAGATTTCCATTCTAACAAAAATTAATCTTTCACTGGCTCAATTTCCATTCTGGAACAATATGCACTTCTATAGTCCAATTCAACTAACATATATCTATAAATGAATTATAATTCTGGTAAATAGAACTAATCACATTCACATTCTAGTGTTAAATATCTAATCACTTTTTAATTCAACACACACCATCAATATATATATATATATATATATATATAATATATATATATATATATATATATATATACACACACAATATTCAACACTAGAATGTGAAATTAAGTATAATTTTGGTAAATATAATAAAGCTCTTTCACATTCTAGTATTAAATATTTTATCATTTTTTAATTCATCACACACCCACAAGTATATATATATATATATATATATATATAGATATATATATATATATATATATATATCGTGTATGCACATGGAGAGTACTGGAGAGCGTTCTTTAGTAGTATAGACAGAGAGGAATGTGTTCATGTATGCGTCTGCTACTGCAGAGAGAGAGAGAGAGAGAGAGAGAGAGAGAGAGAGAGAGAGAGAGTATGTGTGTGTGTGTGTGTGTGTGTGGGTGAAAATATTTGGGACTGATTGAAAAAAGCGACAGAAACGCAGACTATCGATCGTTAGAATTCATATTCATAACGGAGGTTTCTATTGTTCTCGTTGCGGGAAATATTTGTAAAGAAAATGATACACGCCCAAACTGGGGAGGGGGAAAAAAGGAGGAGGAGAGAGTGAGAGACGAAAGAGGAAAGAGGGGTGGGGGGTGCGGACGGACGTAGGTGAAGAAGGGTAGGAGAAGAGAAAGGGCGTACGCGAGGGGAAGAGGGTCTGATAAAGGATAATAAAAGAGAGAAAAGAACCGTAGTATCGTATTTATGTGGAGTTTGATGACTCTAATCTGAAGCGGGAATGAAAGATTATGACGTTCATCATATTGGAATTAATCATTAGAAAGATGAGATACGAGATAAAGCGTATCTTGACTCTCGAATGATGAGGATAAAGGGTATTGAATAATAATACAAATAATACTAATAATAATAATAATAATAATATAATGATAATAACTGGAAAATTCAATATAAAAATAAAAATAATAATTGTATGGGAGGGAATACAGAACCATTGTTGATTCCGAAAGTGAAGAAAATTGAAAAGAAATAGAGAATACAGATAATATGAGAGAGAGAGAGAGAGAGAGAGAGAGAGAGAGAGAGAGAGAGAGAGAGAGGAGGCGGTTTAGGCAAGCGAAAGAAACACATAAGCATAAGAAAGGCTGTGAGAAGAGAGAGGAGAGAGAGAGAAGGAAGAAGAGAGAAGAGAGGAGAACGAAAACATCAGAAAGAAATAATAGAAAAAGCGGAAAGAAAAGGAGAGAGCGAGAGAGAGAGAGAGAGAGACAGAGGCGGTTTAAGCAAGCGAAAGAACACTTAACAGTAAACACTGTGAGAGAGAGAGAGAGAGAGAGAGAGAGAGAGAGAGAGAGAGAGAGAAACGAAACATCAGAAAGAAATAGATGAAAAAGCGAAAGAAAGAGGGAGAGAGAAAAAAAAGATATAGGAGAGAACAGTGATAAAAATAGAGGAGGTGAAAATCCGCAAAAAAGCCCCTTCCTTTGTAGTCTTAAAATTCAGCGTTTAGTGGTCACCCTTCAGCATTCTTCCATTCCCATTCACATATATTCTATTTACTAATCTCGGCAGAAACGTCGTCCCTGGAAAGCCTGGTGCGTTTATTTTCATTAAATTCATTAGCCTTTTTACTCTTCTTTCCTGGGAAGGAAAAGTTCCCCTGTTTATGAGAGAGAGAGAGAGAGAGAGAGAGAGAGAGAATGAAGGGGATGGTTACATGTATGCATAGTTAGAATGTCATATAAACTTTACATTAACAATATCTTAATATTTACAAATCTATTTTCATCTAATGCTTATGTACATCGCACATATCATTGCCTTCAGATGCATTATGCTATTCTAAATAGACATCTACGCTGTGTTGTTACTTTCATTTTTCACTACATTCAGCCACTAAAAAGTTATCACACTCACTCCGGAAAAATCTTCTAAAACCATCAATATATTGAGATACAGTTTCTTCTCAGCATTTCTTCATTTGCAGTTACTGTTTCACTTGTACACACAGTAATGTTCATGATGCAAACAAAATTTCACTTCTAAAGAACAAACACACTAACATAATGCATCTTCTCAAAGTCCAAAATCTTGATCCCATCTTACAAAAACATTCTTTCTGAACTCTATATGGATCTGGGTATGCCATGAACGTATTCTGCAAATCATAATAAAGATATCCTAATTTTGTTCTATATATTGTTAAAAAGAAAATCTCACGTGAGCAGCTACTTCGACTGGGCGTGATAGAGATGAATTACTTACTTGGTTGGGCTACAGTATGACACAAGGCATGATAAAAGTAGGAATGGGCTCTACTAAATGAAGAGAACACAGCATGGAGAAGGTAAGAATGAGCTAGAGTAGGACACAAGGAAGAAAGGATCGGCTAACAGTAAGGGAGAATACAATGCATTAACAATATAAGGATGACCTGGAGTACAAAACAAGGCCCGACAAAGGGTCGATGGGATAAAAGTAGGACATAAGGCATGAAGAAGGTAGGAATGGGCTTACGCAAGACAAAATTTACAAGGATGATATGGATGGGCTAGAATATGACACAAGGCATGAAGGTAAGGACATCAAAAGTAGGTCTTACGACTCAAATATATTAAGGATTGGCTAGAGTAAGAAACAAGGCACAGAAAAGAAAAAATAGGCTGAAGTAGGACAAAAGGTTACAGAGAACATAGGGGTGCTCATAAAGAGCATAAGTCAGCGAGTGAGAAAGTAAGAATGGGCCATTACCAGTATTAGTAGTATGCAAGGCTTCAAGAAGGTAGGGATGGGCTAATACTAGAGTAGGATGTGTGGTAAAGAAGGTAGTAGAGTTGGGCTAATACTACAATAGGACACAGGGTGAAGATGGTGGTAGAGATGGGATAATACTAAAGTAGGATGCAAGGCCTCAAGAAAGGAGAGATGGACTACAAATAAATTATGATGCATAGCAAAGAGGTTAATGAAGATGAGCTAGTAATAGGGTAAGATGTATGGCAAAGAAGTTAATAAGATGAGCTAATACTAGAGGAGGACACGTGGCATGAAGATAGTAGAGATACAATACATAATACTTAGAGTAAGATGCATATCCTATAGAAGAGCATGGCAAAGAAGGTAGCAGCATTGGGCTAATACTAGAGTAGAGCATAAGACCTGAAGAAGGTAAGAATATGTTAATAAATGAGAAATTATACAAGGCCTCAAAAAAGTGGGAATGTGCTAACACTAGAGTAAGACATATCAGTGAAGAAGGCAGGAATGAGCTAATGCTTGAATAGAACACAAGGCATGATGAAGGAAGGTGCTAGATTAGGACAAAAAAGCACACAGGCGTGGAAAAAGATCTAAAACAAGGCTACTCAAGGAAATAACCATATATATATATATATATATATATATATATATATATATATATATATATATATATATATATATATATAAAACAACACACACACACACACACACACACACACTATATATATATCATGTGTATATATACATACATATATATATATATATATATATATATCATATATATATATATATCATATATATATATATCATATATATATATATATATATATACATATATATACATAGTCAAAGAGGTGACCCCATTCCCTCTTTAAATTAACGTAAACACTTTCTCATTGCTCTTGTTCATAATAAAGATACAAGCAAATTCGCCCCTTTCTCCCACACCACTTCCTTTAAGGAATTAATCCTGTAATCTCCTTTGTTCTTGTGACTGCAGTGCCTTGTATTTTGCAAACTGCCACTGGAATGGTGAGTCCCCCGAGGTATGCTGTGATCAGCCACCATATTTAAAGCTAAGTCACGTGGAATGACCTTGTGATGAAGATGTACCTGCAGGACAGGTAACCCTCTACCAGGAGATTGGCAGACTATCCCTGAATGCACAAAAGGGGGGGCAACATAAGGCCAATCTTAGAACTTTCTCCAGAGATCTCCAGAGCACTCCCTTACAGATGGGCCATATGCTAGCCAACATGATCCTTTGTGGTGAACCACAAATATCTGCCCCCACCTTCTCTGGCATCCTGAGGAACAAACCACCCTTCAAATAGTAGGTAATGTGTAAATTACAAGGTATTTAGCAGTCCAATCCCATCTCCCATCTTCCTCCTATTGTTGTCGGCCATTTGCTCCAAGTGTCCTTCCTAACCACTGATCAGTAACGCAAGTTATTTTCTTGTGAGGTCGATTTGTAACTACCCTAAGTACATTTCTCCCTCAACCATTGTGTTCTACTTCCTCTGTTCAATGCCCTATTGTTCTCGTTGCAGATTCGTAATCGAGCCGCTGTGGACCCTGGTTTCCTGCCTTGTGCGCTGCTGGAAAAATTTCCCCTATTTGCCTTAATCCATTCACATGCCACGGCATCTCCAGTCACCTATTCATCTACTTCAAGATCTAATCCCTCTTTAATTACCATTTGTGTTACAGGGCCGATACATACCCCTTAAAACCCATAGGGTGTTAGCAATTCTTTAATATGATTTTAAGAGTAAATATAATTAATTAAACTAACCCTTAGAGTTTGCAAAATCAAAACCTACTCTGAAACAGGTCCTCAGCCTCATCTCACTCTAATGATTGTCCCTCCTTGTTCAGGTCATTTGCAGATACAAGTAAGTTATTTACAACAGTTGTGCACTCCCCAGATACAATGTTACCCCAGATGTAGCTTACCTGGGGGATGTCCTAATGTAACACTGGCTATCCTGAAAGAATGTTCCTAATACACTCACAGACAACTCTAAATTAGCATAGGCTGCTAATTTAAACTAGCTACAAATATAGACTTTATTCTAGAAAAAAAGTAAGGCTATCTATCAAGGAAACATGATTAAATAAATCAAAGAATGAATCAAAATTAAATCCAGAGAATCTTACATAGAAAACGAATTAAACTCCAGCAACAAAACCAGTCCTAAAATCTATAAAACCACATTGTCAAAACTCATCTACTGTCATATAGAAAATTAAACATCATCAGTCAAACATCGACATGACCATTCCAGAAGTAAATATCACATAGTACTAAACTCCACTAATGCCACTCTCCAATAATCAAAGCTTCTCATGGAATCCATTCAGAAGTCCTGTCAGAGGAAAAACACTGTCCCCATTAACATTTTACATGTGAGACAAAAAAAAGGAATAATGAAGTTCACTGCATAACACTGGACTATGTAAAAAGAGGAATTACTAAGATGTTCTACTTACTTTCTATGGCATCCCTTCACTATCAAGGTATTGTCACACAATCACACCAATAGCAAATTCTAGATCTGCAGTGAACAATAATTCTGTAGTAAACCCTAAAAGAAGAGTGGTGCACAATGTACACAAGGGCACGAACTTCCTGGTAAGCCACTCCCTTCCAGTGTGACGTCGCTGACACGTAACGAGTTTGATGTGTGTGTGTGTGTGTGTGTGTGTGTGTGTGTGTGTGTGTCGTGGGGGGGGGGTGTCTGACAATTAAGTGATGGTGATGGACACCCAAACACAACGGCGAGTTCCACATACTGAAGAGGTGGTTTGCATGCTTCCAATCACTTTGCTTTCATACTACCGACCATGACCAAAACCCATATTTTGAGCAGGGTGGAACCACACCACTGAGTGTTGACTATTATTATTTTGCAGAATGTAACATCAACAACATGTAAAAGTTTGTGACATATCCACTTTCTGATCTCCCGAACTGATATGCCACAAACCAAGGTGCTATCTTTTCACAAAACAGCAAATAGTCAGCTAGGACAGTTCGTCTACCTCTAAAATAGAAATGCCTGCTCCGTATACCTAACACACACACACACACACACACACACACACACACATATATATATATATATATATAATATATATATATATATATATATATAGATATATATATATATATATATATATATATATATATATATATATATATAATCCCTATATAATCCCCTTTGGACCCTCCTTTTTTTTCTTTTCTTTTCTTCAGCCATATGTAAAATTTTGAGGGAATAATTTTGAACTAATACCGCAATATTCAAATTGTGAAGAGGATAAGTGAGAAGTAGAGTAATGGCCCTTCAAGTTAGGACCAAGTCAAGAATTTCCCTTCCGTGTTGTGATGGGATTAAGGGCCCCCTTGAGAGTATTTTGACTTGGCTGATTTCTTCTTTTTGCATTCCTTTACCAAATGAAGGTGTAAAACATCTTCAAGACATTCTCCCCACGATATTTCCATGATGATTTGAGTTGTCATCTACCCTAAAAGGGTTAACCATTGACTGATGTCAAATCCCAAGAGGGTTTACCTACACTTCAGGAACCTGTGCCCCTTTTTCCATTGTGGTACGGTCCTGAACTAATTTAGCAAAATCCATTAAAAAAATCAAGAGCTTTCTGCCAAATCAAGAAAATTTACACGTCTCATGGGAGGTCTCCTTGGCTTAACTCCAACCTTCTACCTGACCTCGCCCTTTTTTTCCCTGACCTAGTCCCTCATCACTGTTATCAGACCCTCGCCTACTCACACCTGCATGACCCTCGCCTCTCTTGACCAATGTTTTTCTCATTGTTTTTCCTATGTTCGCATCTCACAGCCAGCATTAAATGTTTCTTTCAGGTTCCTGTTAAAGATTAGCGATGAAGATGAAACATCTGATTTAAATGATCCCCACAAGGAACTCAGTCTTGTTTTGAGAACAACAATATCCAGTTTCGACAGGATGATTCTAGTTATCCAACTACGGCCTAACCTGACCTATCAAATCACATTTCGCCCCAGCCAATAACAGAAGGCGCATCGCCTTGCTGCTGTACATGTACCCGGAAGTGGTCACATGCCTGATGACTCAGCCCACCACTCTCATCAACCACCGTCTTGAAGCTGAAACAGCTAGTATTTTCAAGTAACCACGAACTGTGCATCAGGACTCTGCCTGTGAACCTACCTGACAGCTGCCCACTGGCTTGGTTTTTGATTTATGAAAGCATTGTCTTTCCAACCTTGGTGAAACCTTGCAAGTGGCCCACATCCTTCAGCTGACGCCCTGGTATAGCTCCACATTCGTGACCCATGGACTAAAGGTAACTGAAACACTCATTGCTATTAGCACCTGTGTTCTTCTCCTGTAAATTCCCATTCCTAGAATTCCTGTCCTCTATGGTAGCCAGTGAGTGATTTAGTGTGAAATAGTGATATTGTGATCGCACCTTGCTACTTTAAATCTAATTATGCTCGATGTACTTAACAATTGCCGAGTACATTTGCTCTTACTAATACCAACCAGTATTATATTGTTGAATCCTTTGCAGTTTCATGTAGACTGCCCCCGTTGTGTGCTTGCCCCTGTAGATCAACAGGGCCACTCACCTCATTTTGCAAGTGCCAATATTGGAGTGCCATATCCATTTCTGCCAGCATCACTCACGCTCGCTTACAGTGTTCCACTACATATAATTTTATTGTGCATTGCTAATTTTAAGTTCTTTATCCATACTTTCATGCAAGTATGTGATCCCGTAGGATAAGGGTTCTGTTTGCAACTTAGTGGCACTTTGCATTGATATTGTGAATACATATTAGAGTTTAATTTACAAGTGCCACGGAGCCACAAAGAGGTCTTGTAATTGTTTATCTTCTGATTGCCCCTTTTAGAAAATATATTAATTTGTGAACAGATTATGTATTATATTCATTATTTATCTTTGGAAAGTAATTCTTGTTGTTCTAACAAAGGTTTTATCCTCATTTTCTGTTCATAGGGGATAATTTTGAGAATTCAGAATTTTGGATTTAGTAATTTTTCTTTTACCCCAGCACTGCAACTATGACAGCTGTGACCCTGACCTAGGAACTTAAAACTTGATGGAAGCATAAAATAATTAGCAATTGCTAAAGCAACATTGAATTATTTAGTAGATTAGCAGATCAGTTTTGATTGGCTAAAACTGAGAATACATTGTATTTTATGGCATTATACTGTGGCATCTGTTGACTACAAGCGAACTACGGTAAGGTTTAACTGTGTTACATTTTGATTTAGTGTTATTTCAAACTGTCACATGTCATTCAAGTGTGATAGCGAGTGTTTAAACGAAGAGCGCAACCAAGGTTGCTGGATCCACCTCCACTTCAAACCAAGTTTCCAGTCACAGCTAACAAGAACTGTGTTATGCACCAACATCGTGTTCTTTAGTGCTTGACTGACTGGTGGGAATGCCAGTACCTCAGGAAGCATCCTCTTGCTCCCTGCACATGGGAATCACTGCTACTGATACACAGATGCACTTTTATATTGACTATTGGAAGTCTTAGTGCTTGATTGACTCGAGAGAGTGCCAGTATCTCAGGAAGCATCTTCTTGCTCCCTGTATGCAAGTTTCACGGCCACTGACACACAGATGTATTTTCACAGTGCCTCTTGGAAGTCTTAGCACTTGATTGACTGGTGAGATTGTCAGTATCTCAAGAAGCATCATCTTCCTCCCTGCATGCAAGTGTCACCACCACTGACACACAGACGCACTTTTATAGTGCTTCTTGGAAGCCATAGTGCTTGATTAACTGGTGAAAGTGCCAGTATTTCAGGAAGCATCTTCTTGCTCCCTGCACGAGTGTTACTTTCCTTGACACAACCACGTACTTTTGAGTGCCACCTCAATCCTTGTCAGTTACGAACTGGTGAGGGAGACAGTTTCTTGCCTGTGTTACATTCCCATTATTTTAGAGTGCCACGATGTCTTGCAAGACATATATTACAAGTGCCACCATTGCTGGTACTCCTCTTGCACTCACCCGAGCTATCCCCCCAAACCTCTGAACTTTAGCCTACAAATGCCATCATTGCTGACACTCCCCTGACCAATGTGTTGAGTGCCCAGTAGTGCCTCCTTCTGTCCTAATACTCTACAGAGTTCCATACTTGATAGTGCCACATTTGCACTTCCTCAAATTACACTTCTGTGCCAGCCATCATGCAAACCATGCCAAGGACTTACAACACTTCCAGGCACTGGGGATTTGATGGAACAAAGTCTCTGAAGAGATGCCCTCACCGCCCGGGTCGACGCTTAACTAGAGAAGGCCCAAGCTGCCAGGCTGGAGGCTGGGGAACGAGAATGGCTGGAATGTGAAGTTGCACAGATCCATGAACTCAAGTTGGCATGTATACACGCCAACAAGCCGAGGCCGCCTGCCCCTCTCTCCGCACAATAGGGAACAAACAGCCCCGCCAACCCTGGTCTGATGACAATCCAGAAGGATGGCTTGACCATATTGCCCGAGTGTTCCAGAACTTCACGCCTTCTGCTGCAGAGTCAGCGCCGATACTAAACAAACATGTCCAGCAAAGGGGCTATATCACCCTCCATTCCCTCCATGCCGAGGACCAAGGAAACCTGAACCTCATGTGGAGTGCCATTACATGAGCCTATGAGATCACCCCTGAGAGATGGCAACAGAATTGCAACAAAGATAAGAATTTCGGTTGCTGTATGGAGTCTCTTCTCACACGGGTTGTTGAGACAGTCACTGAAAGGTTTAAGATAGATTTTTTATTATGCACCTAGCAGCCTTGCAACCTACCTTCATGAGAGGAATCCTACTACAATAGCAGAATGCTGCTGACTGGCTGATAGTGACTCACCATGCCCACCTGAACTTTCTTAATAAGAAGATCACACCTCCAGGATTTATGGCGGCAATGGCTCAGCCTAAGAATTGGGTCATTCCTGTACTACCTATGTGGGAAGCCAGGGCACCAAGCAGATACATACCCCACCAAAGGTATGAATAAATGAAAGCAAGGACCTACCCAGTCCTCTACCACCGGACCCACCCCACAGGTTCGGCCTACCCCGAACTGGGCTAGGAGAGATTTCAGCAAAGACACATGGCGACAATTGCAAGACAGTAGGCCATGCATCCACTCATTTCCCAGGCTGTCCTGTTTTACCCCTAAGACAGTCCAAATGAACGTCCGACCTACAGGATCTACCCAATAGATAGGATTTACCCAATGGGTAGAACTCCCACAAATCACTGTAGCCCCACCTGACCGTTCTGAACCAATCCAAGTGCTTGCCAATATTAGCGACATTGGGTCAGATGTCAGCTTAATACTACACACACAAGTAATCCAGAAGCAGACATTTGGAAGGATGAGCAAATATCAATATGTTGGTTCAATGGACAAACTTTGGACTTACCCAAAGTCTGCCTCACCATCACCCAAGGCGACTTTCAGGCCCCAGAACTCACCATTTTGGTATAACGGATAAACTCACTATGAGGCATGCCATCCTACTCTCGGGCAGGACGTCTTGCAGCTGCGAGAGTCACGAGTGCATGATAGCACTACTGTCCTCCTCAGAAGAACATGCACTACAAACACTGCTCCTCTCCCACACATCTTTCTGGGGGAGACCCCATAGCTACAAGAACCTGATGGCTCTGCCCACACGGCAAAGACGAGACAAGTGGCTCCACATCAGTCTACTCAAACCTTCCAGGCCCTCTACCTTCGCAGTTATGGGGACAGCAACTGTTACCTCGCCCCCAGACTCAACTCCCAGGTACTAAACAATATCTCATACATAACTCCAGGCTTGACAGACATCCAACGGGAGGATATAAGGAGCATGCTTAATGATTTCAGAGAATGGTTCAGGACACTCTCAGCTATACTCCCGTGTTAGAGCATCACATTTCCCTTGAAGAGAATATTGGCCAATAGCCAATCGATAATCAAGGTAAACCAGCAAAATGCCAAAAGAATAAAGAATCAAGGAAAAGGTAAGTCTGCAGTTGCGACTGGGGTAACTGAACCCAGCAACAGTTCATGGCCATTGCCCGTTGTGTTAGGACCCAGTCAAGAACTTCCCTTCCATGTTGTGATCAGATTAAGGGGCCCTTGAGAGTATTTTGACTAAGCAAATTTCTTCTTTTGTATTCCTACATCAAATGAAGATGGAAAACATACTAATGGCCTTGTCCCCTGATATTGCTATGATGATTTATGAGTTGTCATTTCCCCATGTCAAATCATGAGAAGGGATACCTACACTTCATTGTAGTATGGTCCCTGAACTAATTTAGCAAAAGCCATTAAATCAAGAACTTCCTGCCAAGTAAGAAAAATTCACACATCTCACAGGAAGTCTCCCTGGCTTAACTTCAACCTTCTACCTGACCTCACACCTTATGTTTGCACATCAATGAATCTTTCAGGCTCCTGTGAAAGATTAGCATCGGAGGTGAAAGATCCGGAGATGAATCGCCCCTCAAGGAACTCAGTCTTGTTTTGAGAACAACAATATCCAGTTTGGACCAGATGATTCTAATTACCCAACTCAGGTATATATACAGCCTGATGCAGCCTATCAAGTCGCATTTTGCCCTAGCTAATAACAGAAGGCCTATCGCCCTGGTGTAGTATGCCTACCAGAAAGCAGTCCAGTGCCTGATGATTCAGCCCGCCACTCTCCTCAACCACCATCTTGAAGCTGAAACAGCTAGTACTTTTCAAGTAACCACGACCTGTGCATCAGGACTCTGCCTGTGAGCCCTCCTGGCAGCCACCCACCTGCTTGGTTCTTGATTTACGAAAGCATTGTCTTTTCAACCTAAAATGAAGCCCCGCAAGTGACCCACGTCCTTTGGCCTACACTATGCTGCAGCTCCACGCCTGTCACGCAACGAACTAAAGATAACTGAAAGCAAATATTTGTTCTGCAGGCCCTTCACCCCCTATTCCTAGTACTTATTCCTATTTTCAGCTGTGTTTTTCTCCCGTAAATTCGCATTCCTAGAGTTCCTGTCTCCTTATGAGACCCAATGAGTGATTTGGCGTGAAACAGTGATATAAGTGATCATACTTTGCTGCTTTAAATCGAATTATGCTCAACGCACCTCACATAATATCGAAGATTTGTTATACTACGAAATCTTAAAATCGCTGTGTAAATTTGCTCTTCCAAATACCAGTGTTTCATTGTCGAATCCTTTGCAGATTCATGTAGACTGCCCCCGTTGTGTGCGTGCCCCTGTAGATCAACAGAGCCACTCACCTCATTCTGCCAGTGCCAATATTGGGGTGCCATATCCCTTTCTGCAAGCGACACTCATGCTCGCTTACGTGCTCCACTACATAATTTTACAGCGTATCGCTAATTTTAAGTTCTTGATCCATACTTTCATGCACCTACTAGGTGATCCCGTAGGATAAGTGTTCTGCTTGTAACTTAGTCGCAATTTTCTTTGATATTTTAAAGATTAAGAGTTAAAACTAGTTACAAGTGCCACGGAATCAGAAAGAACTCCTATATTTGTATATCTTCCGATTGCCCTTTTAAAAATTATATTAATTTGTAAACAGATTACGTTTAATATTCATTCCTTATCTTTGAAAAGCAATTCTGGCTGTTCTGATAAGGGTTTAATTCTCATTTTCTGTTCATAGTCTGTATGCCATCAGTCAGGAAAAGCGTAGATTTCGCACATGGGATAATTTTGAAAATTCAAAATTCTGGATTTGCTAATTTTGCTTTAACCCCGCCACTGCAACTGTGAATACATACACACACACACACACACACACACACACACACACACATATATATATAGATATATATAGATCTATGATATATATATATTATAAAATATAAATTATATATATATATATTTTATATTATATATAAGATATATATAGATATTATATATATATATATATATATATAATATAATATATATAATATCTATATATCATATATTATCTTTATATATATATCTATATATATATATATATATATATATGTGTGTGTGTGTGTGTGTGTGTTTATACACACACACATATATATATTTATATATTTATGTATATATGTGCGTGTGTGTGTGTGTGATATATGAAACATTCTTTGTTCATTCAACATGTCATATTTTTATTAAAAAAAAAAACTGTAGACAAAGAAACTTTTGCAGTTGCTCTATGAAACTATGGGCAACAGATTCCTTATTTATCCACAGCTATTGTGACTATAACTGTTTCACTTAAGGTAGATTCTTGGGTGAGCCCTACGCCTGCGAGATGTTCGTTTGGCGGACACTGATTGGCTGGGAGCTGCCTACCTCCCGGTACCAGCCAATCAGTGGCCTCCAAACAAACGTCTCGTAAGCATTTGGCTCATCCAAGAATCTACCTTAAGTGAACCAGCTATAGTCTTAATTGTCTGACTTTGTGTGCGTTAGTGCGATGGTTAATGTATTGTCACAGAAAATTATAATTTAAGTTTATAGGGTAAAGGATCTCAAGAATAAGGAAAGTCTATAAAATTATGCACTGTGACCTGTGATGGTCATCCAACAACAGGAGAATGAGTTTGGAGGTACATACTTTACTGCAATTGTCGAAAACACAGAGAAAGAATAAAATGTTTTCTTGGCTACTTTAACTTTCGAGAATATGGTACAGATGGAAAAAATATATGAAAGCACGACTGTATAAAGAAAGGTTGCTGTGATGTGAGTTCGTGAACAAAGTGAAAGATTATGTGTAATCGGCTGGCAAGGAGATATCGGGATGTTTCAGATGTGACAAAGAGATTAGGATGCGGGATGGGGTTTTGTTCTTGTGTTAAAAAGGCTGTGGAAAACAGTAAATGAATTTAATAGTGTAAGTCTAAAAACTTTGATGTTCAAGGCGAGGGTAGACAGAAATGGATAAAATTAAATAATATGGTTAAGGTAGTAAAAGTGGGAGAATAAAAGAATATCTTGTAGAGTCAGAACAGAGGATAGACTAATTGTACTTGGTTATTTGCATGCAAAGATAGATGAAACTGGAGAATTGGTGCACTGCCGGAAATATGTCGAAATAACGATTTACTGGTGAGATGCCGAATGATGGCAGTCGTATTTGATCATTACTTTGTCGCAGCAAAAGTGATATTAGAAGGACGACAGGAAAATTGTAAACATGGCAACAACTGTAATTAAGACAGATAATGTTGACCAAAACAAATGAGATTACTGTATAGTGAGATGATGGATAAGAAGTGGGCTAGATTTAAAGAAACAAACGTGAGAGGCGATGTGAATTTGAAGACGTTAACAATAAGATTTTCAGGGCAACAAAGATTTCTTGCGGTTCTCAAAGCACTAATATGTCTGGAGGAAAGCGACTGTACATGAAAAGTCTAATAAGTAATAAGTTTTGACTGAAATAGATACCTGAACAAGACAAACGTAGAACACAAAGATTCAAGAATTTAAGGATATACATTGAAATTAACATCATGATGTTCCAGTACAGTGGTGTGAATTGAATTACCATAGTTTGTAAGCAATTCTGCTTGATAGTTATAAAGTTTGTATCATGTACCACGAACGAGATGATAGAGGAGAATAAAAAATAAAATGACTAACATTTCATATGCAATGAGAATACGAGCAAGATAACAGAGGGCTCCGTAAGGGCAACGAGGAGAGGAAATACAGGATCAAGAATATCTTCTGGAACAGCCGTGTGCGACATGTCATAGCAACGAGAGTTTATATGAAGGAAAACTAAATATAGACTGCTACTGTACAAACAGCCAGCATGCAAGATACAAAAGGGTATGCAAAACAACTAATGAAATTTAAGTTTGCAGCTCAGATGATTGAGTTTGGATGTTCAAGTCTATTTTACGGAAGTGAGACTATTGGATAATGCTTATACATACCAAGACTTTATTAGAGTGAAAAGATGGATCATAGTATTATCAGATGTTTCGGTCGCGTGGGCGGAACGGAGGGCCGTTAGGAAGTTCCCCAAAGCCCAGGAATGATATGGGTGCTCAATCCAGAACTCTTGACAGGAGGAGTCACAGAGACATAAAGGGGCCTTATGTCCAGAAAATACTCAACTCTGCAAAGCGTGTAGGGGATTGACGTGCTGTTGAAAGGTCGAATTGTTTAGTGCATCAAAAGCTGTTGTTTGGAGCCATGAACAAATAGGGACCACAAAAATGACAACAGTGTATCCAGCCAGAAATGATATCAGTTGATATAAAAATCGATTTAGTGAAAACCTGCTTTGCGTAGTAACGTTGCCAAATGTTTTTTTTGGAATGTCAAACTAAACCATTTACAAACTTGAAAAAGAAATGGCGCATCTCTCATCACTGAGGTAAATGCATAATGCACCATCTTCATATTTACAAATGCTAAAGTAGTTACTGAAAGAAACAGGCAATATAAAATAAGAAAGAAAAGCAAACCCTAACAGACGATGCTATCACATTTCTGCAGCGATGAAAGTTAGAGCGGAGAACAAACAAAGAATTTGGTTTGAAAATCCTCTCGACATGCCCGTCATATCTCCTCTCTTAGCCTCTCCTTCCTTAAAAGAGAACTCTCATCTCTCAGCCTTTCATCTGTATTTTATTTCGATGTCAGATGATGTTCAATGATGTCGTCATCCTCTTTCATTCTACTTCGTTGTTCGATGCTCTACAATGGCGCTTGTATTTCTTCTTCCTGAATATATTACGTTGTCTGCAATGATGCCTTAGTACTTTCATGTTCAAAGGTCTACAATTACGTGTGTATAATGTTTCATTGTTTGCCATATTAGGTAATCAGGAACTCAAAACAATGCTCTCGCCAAAAATCTTAGGTTTTCACTAAGAAGTTTAATATTTACAGCAAATCCGTTCCACCTTGAAGTCCGAACATTACTATGGCGTTCTGATCTCAGAATTTCAAATGAAACAAAATAAAGCTCGATCAGGAACTCCATTCTTAATGTTCAAATGCGTACTTGCGCCTTATATTCTTTCTTGCATTGCAGTGTACCTGGCCGCTCTCTTAGTTTAACATCACCTCAAATGGAAGAGTTCTTCAATAAAATGTCTTAGCTGGTGTCATTTACTGCTATCATATATTACCAAAGCTCAGGCTTAAAAGGAAAGAAAGGCATCTCCGCTTTACCATAAAGATGCTGTTCTCAAAAGATCTTCAGGTTTTGTCATTTCTGAGTTAAGACTAAAGCTCTCTACAGATCATCGAGATGAAATATACACAGAGAGAAACTCTGAGGCAATGAGACTATGTTACTAAAAGCTAAAATAATATAAGCCCCCAATTGACTTCTAAAAGTAAGGAAGTCGAGAAGAGAGAGAGAGAGAGAGAGAGAGAGAGAGAGAGAGAGATGAACCATATTACCCTTCCTTTAATTTCTGACACATTTTTTAATGATCTGACGTACGCACCCGGTTGAATGTTTACAATGAGACCCTTAAAATCGAGATGTAAATAAAAGATCAAATCCCCAAAAAACTCATCAGTTTTACGTATTAAGGTTCCAATTAAGCACACAAGTGTGTACGCACTGACACACATACATACACTTGTGTATAACACTCACTCTCTCTCTCTCTCTCTCTCTCTCATATATATATATATATATATATATATATATATATATCTATATATATATATATAGATATATATATATATTATATATATATTTATATATGTGTGTGTGTGTGAATTCCTACGTACTTGTAAATTCATGCCACCTATTTACATCAACTAATCTAGAGAGCCTTTTGTTGGCCGGGGTTAGATATGGTTACAACGGCACTTAGAAAGGTCATGCCCTTTCTCTCCGAGTTAAAGATAATGTTGGTGACATACTACCTTACTACCTTATGCGTTTAAAGCACTCAAACCTATGTATGCCTGTATATCGTATGTATGTGTACGTGTGCGCTTATGTATGCTTGTCCGTGTGTATTTTTCTCTCGCTGGTGTTCTGCTTTGAACAGCGAAAGTCCGTCTCCATTACCCTTTTATCCCGAAGCTTCTAAGTCGTTCTTTAAGTCCCTTTGTCTCCCTTTTCCTTTGTTTCAAGAGCACTTTCATTTCTTTAAGGCCTTTCTCCCCTCCCTCACAGACCCCCCTCTCCCACCTCCCCCAACCCAGGACCCCTTTGCCTGCCCCAATGCTCCCTCTTGGTTTGTTTGTTAGGCCTAATATTTATCGCTACAAGTGGAATTTCACTTAGGTTATTAAAAAGTATGAAACGCTATCTGGTACTTTCCTAAGGTACCGCCATTTCTCTCCTTATGAAAAAAAAGGATAGTAAAAAATAAAAACAAAAAGAAAAAGTAAAAAAAGAAAAAAAAGAAAATGCTATTATTCTTTCCTTGGAGAACGGAGCGCTATTCTTTATCCTCTTAAGGAATGTAATGTCTAACCAGATTGGTTTAAAATTGGACATTTATCCTTCTTATGGTAATATACTGTACTTATCCTTTTACTATCCCGGCATAAAAAAACGTTATCCCAAGTGCTGCTCAGGAAAGAATCGCTATCCCTCACTTGTTCGCCTGAGAGATGGCACCTCTCTCTCTCTCTCTCTCTCTCTCTCTCTCTCTCTCTCGCTCTCCTCTCTCTCTCTCTCTGTGTGTGTGTGTGTGTGTGCGTGTGTGTGTGTGTGTGCGCTAAATTATAAATATTTCATCTACTTAAAAAAAAAAGGAATAAAACTCCTCAACAACGTTTCATTACAGCCTTGACCTTTCATACTGCAAGTTATGCAAAAGGCAAAGGTAATAATGTTAAAATGTAGTTTCGTAATTAAAAATCAGGCACTCATTGACTTTCGTCATAGCCAATAAATATATATGATATATACTATATATATAGATTATATATATATATATATACATACATTTATACATACACATATATTGTATATATCATCAATTATAAATACAATATATCTATCTATACCTACTATCTATCTATATATATATATATATATATATATATATATATATATATACATACATAACATACATACATTAATACATATATAACGTTAAAAGGTATGAAAATACACAGAAATAATCCTATGACTAACAGATGATTCCATATTTACAAACACTGAATAAGACAGGCTCTTCATTGGTTACGCCCCCAAACATTAACTCTATTCATGAAAATGTGAAATTATTCAATATCTATTGATCATGCACTAATATTATTAGGATAACTTGGTGACACAGTTCCGTCTTGAGCCATCCTCTACCATCTAAAATACGGATAAATTTCAGTTCTACGTAACCAAACTCGTTTGATTAGTTAAGGGCACTGCAGACTGAAGGTAAACAGATGGTAACATTGACCCCAGCATCAAGGGATTGTCAGGGAGCTTCACCTTCGGTCGGATCTAACTTGATAATAACCCCCAATTTCAAGAATATAACAAAATTCCTTCGTGACACTACACTAAGTAGTGAATGCTGTAGACAGTATCAATAATAAAATGCCTCGTGTCAATCATTTCTTCCATGGATTGCCAAGCTCAAGAGCTTTTAGTTAGTTAGGAACCCACTTTCTCCTACAATTTACTAATGGATAAACAAATAAATCAAATAAATTATTTATTGTATAAACAAATATATATACTGCACACACGCACGTACTCTCATATATATATATATATATATATATATATATATATATATATATATATATATATATATACACACCAAGGAAAATAGCAGTTTTCTTTATTTTTGTAACTGTTTCAAAATCACAATAACATTTACCAAACATGAATGCTAAACTATATATTTAAGGACGCAATAGACGGCACATAAACATATTCAATCTGATTAGTTATGATTATCAGGGGTCGTGTTTTCATTGCCGTCGAAGAATCAAAATCATTACGAACACTACAAAGCGAATCATGAACATGCAGCAACGGAAGAGCAATAAGTGGGGTTATTAATGCTTTGTGTTCACATCTGCGGAGGCTTCCATTTCTGTTCAGCTCAGGAGGGTTGAATGAAAGACCATCATTCTCATTATCGACCCTAATCTCACTTCCGCAATCAAACCACTCACTCTCCTCGTAGTGAACCTATCGTCCTGCCCCCCCTCTCTCTCTCTCTCTCTCTCTCTCTCTCTCTCTCTCTCTCTCTCTCTCACTTTCCTGCATCTAAAACTGATCTTCGTGTCTTTTAATCACTGGTCTCTGTTCACCCTACTTTAAAATAAAGTGATAGTTGCATTACTAAGTTCATTTAACTACATACCTCCCTTATGAGATATATTACAAACAAGAAACAGCCTCTTCCCAATATTACTTTCTCTTCTAAAATTGGAAAAGTGAAAATGCATCAGCCCTAAACGTATGCATA
This sequence comes from Macrobrachium nipponense, assembly GCF_015104395.2. Classification (NCBI taxonomy): domain Eukaryota; kingdom Metazoa; phylum Arthropoda; class Malacostraca; order Decapoda; family Palaemonidae; genus Macrobrachium; species Macrobrachium nipponense. Next base: position 34,829,240 of record NC_087209.1, on the reverse strand, counting down.
TTTTATGTACACACTTCGCTTTAATTACATTACGATTTTTAACGCCTGAACGAAACCTGATTCGGGTGCCGTGTAGCTAAGACTTCGAATACTAACATAAATTGGTTTAACGTAACATGGCAACTGGGTCAGTAGCACCAAGGATTCGGTACCCATGAACCACACAGCATACTTTCTGATAACTCAAAGTAAATTTCATATATCAGGAAAGGAATACTGATGTTTATTCTGATTACTTCATAATTATTATTATTATTATTATTATTATTATTATTATTATTATTATTATCATTATTATTATTATTAGGGAAAAACTCTCTATCACGAGAGTATATATAATGTTCTAAAGGGTCCACAATAATACAAGGTGTAAAAAGTCCGTGTATAATTTTGAGGACTTTACAGAAAGCTTTCGAACCCTTCCCAGGGAAGGGTTCGAAAGCTTTCTGTAAAGTCTTCAAAATTATACACGGACTTTTTACACTTTGTATCATTGTGGACCCTTTAGAAAATTATTATTATTATTATTATTATTATTATTATTATTATTATTATTATTATTATTATTATTATTATTATTATTCAGAACATAAACCCTATTCATATGGAAGAAGCCTACATGGGCCAATGACTTTAAATTCAAGCTTCCAAATTATATGGTGTTCATTTACAAGAGGTTTCAGAAGTCCATGCGAAATACAGAAAGAAGAGATTCTTTATTATAAAAGAAAAAATAAATGAACGGGTTAATAGATGAATAAATAAAAATACAAAATATGAAAATACAAGATGAATTGTTGTAGGGTAGTAATGCATTGCATCTCCCATCCAGTAATTGAAGTCATTATAATGCGAAAACCCAAGCTACAGTAACCCCCTTATCATCCAATATTAAACAAATAATCCGCTTTCAATCCACACGTTTTCCAAGCAGAAAGTTTGCTTACAATCTCACGTCTTTTACTCTGATACTTCCTACACTGAACCTCCTCACCTGCCTCCCCGAAGCAGAGCATCGAAGCAGGTAATTCAAGAGAATAATCTCGGGAATCAAGGTGACAAAAAGAGGACAGAAATTTCATCAACTCGGTGAAATTAGATTTAGAGAAACGAACTCCAAAAGGGCTACGCGAAGCTCTATACTGTGGAGGAATGGTAAATATGATTGGATTATTTTGGGGAAGTTCTCAATTGACTTGGAATGCTCGCTATGCTGCCTTGGAGTTTTACGTTGGTCGCTTTCCCCTTTCGGAGAGAATTTGTGCTTAACAATGCAAGTGATTTTCGGGTTCGTTCCGCTGGAAGTCAGCTTAACAATTAACTCCGTTCAAATGTGTTGCCTGAAAACAACTGACTCAGATATCAGCGTGTGAATATGTCACTTACTTTAGGTGATCTTTCACGAGTTCACGTAATGACGTTTATGACACGGCATGAGAGAAAAATGGCCACTCTAAATCTATTGAAACATATTTGATACCATAATTCTTGGTGTGTGTTAATAAGCAACATTTAAAGATATTTTCTGATTAAATGAATCCTAGAATATGGTACTTCACAGATTTATTCAATTACATACCAATCACTTCTACGTTAATTACACTAATGAAGAACAATTATAAGGAACACAGGAGAATGCAGACTTCATTACACAATAATCCATTCTAAGATAATTCGACTAATGAAGAGAAATGATAATGGACACAGAAGAGTGCAGAGATATATTTCACAAACAATTCGAAATCAGACCACCATTATCTTAGGAACACATAACATGACCTGTGCGATTCCAGAAGAGAAGATAACACCATGCGGTAAATTTAGTCATTTAGGGTATGATTCCCAAATGACACGAGGCTAAGTCTCAGGTTAAAAAGTTTGCTTATTTCGGGGGGCACATACGGTGTGCCTTTAAAGGCCCTTAAAATCTACCCTGACAAAGGCGCTTTTCTGTGCTTCTATTTCAATATTATGCACTAAACGTGTTGTAACTTAGTCTTCAAGTGCATAAAGGCAAAGCGCAACTATCCCAATATTTACACGAGATATCGTTAGATTCATCATAATGGAATTTATTTTTCTATAGTGCTAACAAAAACATTCATCAATTTTTCCATGATAGATGAGGTGAAGTGAATATCATAATTTTAACGCGAAGGAGAAAATCAACACTTTACCTCGGAATACGCTGATCACTCGCAACAGCAGATCAAGTGCACGCTGAATTGAGAACTTCCATCGCGTGAACTGTCAGCTGAAAGAGAAAGATAATCTTTAAGTTTCATTTACAACTCATGTGAAAATATGAAATCTGGTCCCGGATTAGTCATAAATGTTTACCAGTCATAATGCAATGATAATGTTGGGTAAAACCCGTCAACTTCAAGAGGCACAAGAAGGTGAAGGAGAATAAAAAAAAAAATCCAGGATGAATTCTCACCGCCTACTTCTTTTGTCGCGTTCGAATAATAGAGGGAGAAACGAAAGTGTGGAAATGATACGCTGAAGAATTAAAGACTTGGACGATGAGAAGCGTCAGTGAGGATGGAGGGAGGGAGGGAGGGAAAGGAATGAGGGGAGAAGGAGATATCCCATACCGAGTTCAATTGGAGTTTGCTGCTCGTTCTCACAACTTTGGAGGAGCCATTTGCTGTGGAGAGAGAGAGAGAGAGAAGAGAGAGAGAGAGAGAGAGACCAAATCATTATTATGTTGATAACGTGCTCGCTTATATTCTCCCACTGGTCATACCCGGTGGGTGCGTTCTCAACATCGTACAATAAATCTTTGTGTGCTTCTTTCCGAGATTACAAACTCTCCATATGATATCAATAACTACATCGATAATTATAGTTTCCTATTCAAATCACAAATAATAAAAAAAAATATAGCACGTATATCATTTCATCCATTGGAACGTTGGTTATACAAATACCATTTAACTGACTGTGAAGAAAGTTATGTATGTTAATATTCGAGTTATTCGTAAATAATATAAGGCCCTGTTGTACTATTAATTAAAGTTGTCGCTCAGGTAATGAAAAATTATCCATGATTTAACATCAGTTTGGAATGATGTAGATAAATGTTTAAATATATGAGTATGTCTAAGCTATTATTTCAGGATTTCCAGTGTACATTACAAAAAGCAATGAAATCTACTATATATTATATATATATATATATATCTATATATAATATATATATATATATATATATAGATAATATAATAAGGTCCAGTTTAGAAAAGTCAGGGGAATAGATCCAACATACAACTCTCTAAAATCAGTGTCTTTCATAATTATACCAATTAATAATATCCTCAGTGTCACTCATCAATTGGAATAATATTTAGGTATATGGTCTTAAAAGTTAAGCCTCTCATCTGAGTTTTTCTTATTTTAGAGCTGCACACAGATAAATAACATAAACACACACTTACGTGGCTATAATCCAGCTTTACTTATCAACTGAAGAGAAAAGTACAACAATCAAAATAGGAGTTGGCATTAACATCGAGGGAAGACACATGATGACATGGAAACAGGTGGATTCCAAACAGACCTCAGTATACCAAGGGAGAAACAGCAATAGGACGCAAAGGGTAGCTGAGAGTAAATTCCATACCCCATGACTCCTTGGATCAGAAAACCTTAGCTCCACTTCCCAAAAGTTGGAGATCATATTATTAGGTGTTAATTAAATTATCTGCATAACATGATTAGAAAAAATAGTAATTGATTTCATAGTATAACACTTCTGAAACACAATTCTTGGTCTGGGTAATGCATTCACAGTAGGGGTGAAGACTTAATTCAAAGCTGGGAAGCTTTCAAATCTGGGAAGTATTTACTTCCTTAAGCCTCAAGACAAGAAATAAACGAGACGATCATCAGCAAACCGACATCTAAGTGAAAAATGCAAATATCTAGAATGAAGAAAAGCCTGAACTCTAAAATAAACCATCACTAACCGGGGATTCAACTGAACAAATTATATGGTTAGGATGGGAAACATTTGGAAAACAAAATGAACGTTCACAACGCTTACAAATGGAAGAGATTCAAAAAGTTTTTGTCGTCAAATAACAAAGTGGAAATGGATTAGACATTGGAAAGCTGAATGAACTGGACGTACGGAGTTTGTTGTTGCAGTCTCTCGATTCAAATCTGCTTTCAGATTAAAAGCTAAGGAGATTAGAAAGCCTTGATGCAGCCATCGTGCTTTCGCTGCATGAAGCACGGACCCTATATTTGGAAAGTAAAAAGGAAACATCCTGCAGACCCAGGTCTTAGATGAGTTTCCTTCATGAATTCACTGTCCTAGACACTGGCAAATAATTCTACCAAATTTCTAAAGAGAACTATGTACAAGACACAATTCCAGATAATAATGCGTCTACATTTCATACTTAACATTAGCCTTCAAGTCAAGGACTATACTTACGCAATAATGGGTTACACTAACATTCTATGAAAATTTGCAGACATTAAATTAGTCTAAATCTTCATGTAAAGCTAAATCATTATACTTGATCAATCACAGTTAAAACCTTTCTGCAATATGCTTTCTTTCTGTCTATTCAATTTTCATAGCCTTTGCCCCTACTAATAAGTGTTTTATTGTGACGTCTATAATCCACAATATAAAACAAATGAAAAGGACAGATCAAAGCACAACGCAGGTAGCAACATACTATACTCTGTTTTTTCCATCTGTCCATCCGCCTGTGGTGTCTTCGCATGGTAACACTGCGTTCCAGGCTTTAAATATTTACGCTATGTGTAAGTTTTAGGTAACTAAAAGGATATCTGGGTGTACATTTGCAACTGAAAAGTGTTCTAATAATTTACTGTATGCGAGTTACACCATTAATATTCGAAATAGGATATTATTATTGTTGTTGATTGTAAAATGAATGTAACTATCTAAAGCCCGGGACACAGTGTTACCATACGCACACACCACAGGCGGGTGGACAGATGGAAAAAAACAGAGTATAGTTACGAAACCAATTGACGAGCTTCTGCACACATAGCCGTTTTTAAGGTCCTAAGCGTACTTGGATCCTTAAATTCAGGCAGGTGTTAGGCCTGAATCGCAATCTTTTGCGATTCTAAAAGAAGCTTGGAAACTATATGTGTGTGTGTTTCTGTCTGTGTGTGTGTGCGGGCGTGTGTAAGTATGTATGTGTGTGTTAGAGAAGAGAAAAGAAACGTTAGACAGATGTCACACACACATCATCTAAATGTAGAGTACAATATAATAAATAATAATGCATTAAATTTGTGGTCGAGATTCTTAGATCTATACACCTTTTTAATAATGTAATGCCGTTTTCATTTCCTTTTATTAAAACCACGTTACTGCAATCTTTAGGAAAGTTTTAATACCATTGATAATGATATAATGATTAACGGTTTACCAATTAGACATTCAGAATACCCAAAACCTCAAGCACACAAGAACTCCACTGGCGTCATACAGGTAAAAGATGGAAATACAACTTCCAGTAGATTTCAAGGGGCTGGAACGAACTTTCTTCGCCCATAATTTGGTTTGAAGTAGGCGACAGCGTTACCATACACAGATGTTGCTTTGATTTTTTATAATCTCATCAGGTTCTCATCTTGTATCGAATTAAACTGCTCTGATAAGAAGAATTTGGTATCAGCAACAGCAACAATAAAGATTATTTTGTTTATGAAAATCAGGAAAAACCAAAACAACAACAACAATAACAATAATATATATAAGACGAAAGACTCTCTTTTAAGCAGGTATAGCTGAAAGTAATGACTGCATCAACTGCATTCAGTTCATACTGAGTTTTCTCTATGTTTGTAACAAATACTCGCCGATATATTCTTCATTCTCTGGAAAAGAAAATAGTTGCAAACAGGGGGAAGTTTTATTTAGAATGACGACACTGTAACAGTTATAGTTATATTCTACATAAGCATGTTTCAGGTAACCCTTTTCCCATTTCCTCTTCAGTAAATGGAGCAAATAAGGTAACAGGAGAATGGTAGATATATTCAGTTTCCACGAATGCCCATCCCCATATCACCTCTCTCTAGTTTAAACTTAAGTTAACTATTCTGTCAACTTTCACTCAGAAAGAGTGGTCCCCAAACGTACGTCTTCTCCTTTAAAGATTACTTGATCATCACGGGTTAATCAACATAACTGTAACTTTACTGCAGATTTTCTAGCGATGTTTTAATATGAGAGGGTCTACGAATTCCTTCATTTAACGGAACAAAGATTAGAGGCCCACACTAATTGCATCTGATGTTCAATTCATCTAAAACTTTTAAGTGATGAAACTCTGTGCGTTCATGCACTGGGAAACAACGAATTAAATATGAAAATTAAAGTATATTCCATGACGAAATAAAAATGACAACCTAGCCACAATTTCAAAATAAATCGTTAACTAAGACATACCAAATAACATAAAACATCAAATATGGGTATGGCGTTTTGTAACATCCAGAAGAGGTCTAAATATGGATAAAATTGAAGTTAACTACTCCTGATACCTCTCATAATCGGAAATGAAATATTATAAGCAATAACAAGTAAATATTAATCACAATCAGTATGTTTATTATTCTTCGTATTTAGCATCGGGGAGATGAATGATACAGCATTTGCATTGTTGTCACACTTCTTGGTTCCGAAGCCAAACAGTTGAGCATCACTGCATATTCTTGAGTAATCACGCTCTTGAGACTCGGATTCCAGGAAACACATTTCACCAATGGGAAACTTAGGAGACCAGCTGAATTACATGAACATCTTCCGGTATAAGTTAAACTGAGGCTATTCTCTGTTATAGGCCGGTAAACACACTTTCTCAGCTCTGGTAGAGTCAATGATTGTACGATGTAGACAGTCTTCAGAGATTATTATTTTTTCCCGGCTAACTCGCCTAGTTTGTCCGTCACTGAGTCGCTATTAACCGACTTAGGAGGAAACGAGAGTACAACCACAAAATTGCCAATCTTTTAATGCTGCTTTCACTCTCTTTAGAACAGATAATTTTTCTTAGAACGCTTGCCATTAATAATATATTTTTGAAAAATATCATTAGGAGACTGACAGCGCCAAGGCAAATGAATTTGGCAAAGCTGAACCACATTTTGAACAGATATAATTCCCGGGCTAGGTAGGAATTTTTTTCACTATAAAGTGTTTGAAGCGGCTTCAAATGTATTTATTATAAATTTTTACCTGGAAACTTTTATTAGTCGCGCATTCAGTTTATCGGCAAGAAACCATTCCGGCAATCTTACAAATGCAAGGAATACTTACTTGCCATTTGAACTCAGTCTGCCTCATACGGTGGACTCCAAGTCATCGCACGATTATGTCTGGTTTTGCTAAGGTGGGTTAGTTGAGTTTGGTCTAGCTTTGAATTTCGTTTACTCCTCCTAATAAATCATGGTAAATACTAACATGACAGCTTGTCTGAGCCGTCAATCAATCAAGCAAGAACATATCTAATCATGGACAGCAGGCAATAGATATAAAGCCAAAATGAACGGCTAGTCGGAAAGAAAACGAGGCGAAATAAGGAGTGGAAAAAAATGCATACATATCTATACTAATTCCATAAATGGATTTGTAGGTAGACAGATATGCACACAGAATGGAAGCTTTCATAAACAAGATGCCACTGGTGAATCTGTCAAACTTTTACTGTAAACGTCACGTCAAGAGTATCTCCCTTGGTCTTTCATAATTAAATGATAATCGAGGAAACGCTACACACACACCCACATACTAAGAAAAGGCAAGAAAATTTTCCTTCTGACTTCCAGTAAAGGAAAATTGCCCGGAGAGAAAAACTCACCTGTCATAAGTATGATCATAGATGAGCTGCTCAGAAAATTATCGGTCTGCAGAGATTTTCAGTCATACCATGGATTAGGCGCTCATACACGTTGTAAGTCAGATACACATGCGAACATTAAGACTTCGGAACGTTAAATATGGTTATCAAAAACCTCAACTTCAGTAAAATCAAGAAATTGTGCACTACCGACTTCGTGAAATAAAAAGCCAAACCATCGTGGACGATTTAATTCCCCTAATTCTAAAGCAGCTGACTAAATCTTATGATAGGTCTTTGTCAAGCTTTACTGAACTTTAAAGAGGTCACAGGTATAACTATGAGGCGGTTGGGATGTCCTTTGCAAAAGATTAGGTAATCATTCCGTACCTATGTTTCTTGGAAATTTTATGTAAAAAAGGTGAAAGAACGGCATTTTGTGATTTGGTTGTAGCCCCGAAAGGGAATCAAATTTTACTCGATGTTTGAAGGCACGCGCTTAATCATAATGCTGCTATATGGTGCATTACTTTGCAGAATTAGCCCTTGCAGCCCCACCAATAACCTTAAACGCTTAAGAAGTAACATAATGAGAGAGAGAGAGAGAGAGAGAGAGAGAGAGAGAGAGAGAGAGAGAGAGAGAGAGAGAGAGAGTCTTCTAGTATACCAGTTAAAAACGTTAGAAGATAGCAAGGCTGACGAATACTAATATGAGAAAAATGTTAAAGATAATCATATGATCATCCTTGACAGTTTAACAACAATTGGCAAAGATTTTTTTACTCCGTTTAGCAAGTAATCATGCGAAAGCTTATTATGTCAGCAAAACATAAAATCCACGAGGAGAGAGAGAGAGAGAGAGAGAGAGAGAGAGAGGAGAGAGAGAGAGAGAGAGAGAGAAATAAGTCTAAAAAAAATGTCGGAGGTTACCAAGACAAGTGCATGGCATGAGAAGAACAAACATTTATGTCTGGCTGAAAAGTGTGAATGAATTTTCCGGCATTGGAAAAAGAGAAAGAAATCGAACGTCCTATAATTTTATACAGCCACGCCCTTTTGGGAACTCCGGGTGTAAGCTCAGAATGCAGGTACTACAGCAGGGTCACGTTTTCTCAAACTAAGTTCGGTACAGCATTACCTAACGCTAGCTGGAAACAGCGAAGTTCTGAGGGAAAAGTACTTCCCTTAAGTATACAAGAAGAAAAAACTACGACAGTAAATATGCCCACTCATCAGCTATTTACGAGCGTTAGTGTTACAAGAGATGAAGACTATTTCGTAAGCTGAAGATATTTTATCATGACTTCAACAAATACACATAAAATTAACTTTATTCTAATATATTTGTAAAGTAACTTTTGGTAGACAAACTTATACGGATGGTATCAGTTCACATCTACGGACAGATTTGATCAATCTCCAATAGAAACCTTAATTTTTCGTCAATATTTCTATTAGAAATGCCATTTTTAAAAATGAGCATCTAAGGAGAGAGAGAGAGAGAGAGAGAGAGAGAGAGTTTTAACACTACTATGTAAAATATAAGAGAAGCCTCTCAATTCAAAGGTAGAAAGAGGATATGCTTTCTCTCATAGCTGCAGGGATAAGGAAGTAGGAACGCTGTTAGGATGAAGGATGGAGAAGTGAATAACTTCAGAAAATGACTTGCTGTGAAGGCATCGGGTAGAAATAGGCATAGGAGAAAGTGAGACAGTGAGAGGGAGGTAGAGAGTGAGTGTGAGTGCTAGCATTGTGATGATCCTAAAGAGGACAGAGTCATACCTGTGCGGTGGTAGCAAATGTGAGTGCTACGTCTCTCTCTCTCTCTCTCTCTCTCTCTCTCTCTCTCTCTCTCTCTCTCTCTCTCTCTCTCTCTCGATTTCACTCTAAGCTTTCTATACCGTGTATTGTCCATCGTTTCAACTTGCATACGTATTTACAACAAATGAACTAACGAATTCGAATGCACATTATGTACAAAGTGTCTCTCTCTCTCTCTCTCTCTCTCTCTCTCTCTCTCTCTCTCTCTCTCTCTGTATGTGTGTATGTGCTTGTGTATCTTTTGCACATCTGCAAACTTAGGAACATCGAATATTAACATGCATTAAGTACGCTAATAATAAAATGGTTTGGTGAATAGCCACATATACAGTTGTAAAACCAAACCTTATATAGATATATATATATATATATATATATATATATATATATATATATATGAGCAAGCATGATTGTGATTCAAAGGAGAGATACTCGAAGGATCAGTCCATTGTAGATGAAGTGAAGTATTTTGATCTGGTGAGTTGAGATGATGGGAGCAAGGCACAAATGAATGATATAAGGTCGAAGGGTGGATATATATATATATCTGAGAGCATCTATAATCTATATCAAGACTACTGAGAATCAAAGGGGAGCATAAATGCCGAAGAGTTAAAAGGCGCCAGGAACTGACAGGATTATGAGTGAGATGCTCCGATTTGGCGGCTAGAATATTAATGAGTGGATGATACAGTATATATAATATATATATATATATAGTATATATATATATATATAGATATATATATATATATATCACGTATATGCACGTATATACATATATATATATATATATATATATATATATATATATATATAATGGGAAAGGCAGGTACTTATATGTACAATGGATGTTAAGTATAATTGCCCCCTTTGTATAAATATAATGATGAATGCATAAATATTAGGGACATAAGATTGGTTGACACATCTGGCAATTAAAAAAAAATTACATGGGAAGAAACTACTTGGGCTTACCCAAAGAAGGAAGGTGGTGTATACTTACCAAATTTGTTATAACCTTATGTGGTGACAACGCTCCACGGTAACCTAAATTAGAAGTTTTAAAGTGAAAGGGGTTTGTTTGGTTTAAAAAATGTCTAAGAAAAGGGCTATGGGGAAACCTCAGACGACAAAAGGATGTAGTAGGTACAAGTTCTCAGTTTAAATAATGTATAATTCATGAATATAAATATACTAAACCAATTCAACTGGTGATAGCGAAGAGCCGGAAACGAGAAAATTTGTTTTTAAGAGTTGTGACAGAAGAGAGATAACAAGAGATGTTGGCAGGATTAGTGTTATAACTGTGAAGTCTGGATGGTGGATTGGTGAATGTCCTTATGAAGGGTTAAAGTATGTGTAGAGTTATTCGTTGAAAGAGCACAGGATGGAGATTTTCACAGGAAAAAAGTTACGATGCACACAATACGCGAGGCAAAGCAATGAAGATCGCACACTCCAAAAAGCGGCTAATAAATCAAGAGAAGTAAGAGTTAGTGAGATGTGAGTGATGTGTTAGAAGGAAAAATCAATGTGAATTGTGAAAATTAATTTTCAACAATAAAAAAAAGAGGGGGAGATTGAAGAGGGCTGAAATAGGAAAGTAATGATGTAAAAAGGCATGCATTATGAAAAAACTAATCAGAATGTTGTGAAGAGGTTTAATCAGGGTGAGAGAATAGCTGAGTAAACACTGATGCAATAGGAGTTGGGGGCATCAATAATTCTTTAGCCTTTACTAAAATGTGCCATGAATGTTTTATTTATTTTCAAGAAAAATTTCATATTATTGGGAAATCTGATGTACTCGTAATACATCCTGCAACAAATCTGGTGATATATCTTCTACATCTACCTTTCTGCATCCCTTAATCCCAGATGGACTTGAGAGCTTGGTCCATAGTGAAAAGTGCCAATTTTACTGTTTCTTCCTCTGGACAATGCAATTCCCCTCCCTCTTAATCTCAAGTTGTAAGGATTGCTGGATACCGCATATTTTCGAATACAGACGAAACATCTAACCTAGATACTTCTGAAAAATTCCTTAAGTGGATGAAGTGACATCTGTATCACCTCCCACTTTCCCTATTGGTAATTCTGGCTGGTGTTCTTTCGTTTGAAAAAAAAAATGCTGCTATAGAAAGCTGGTTGCTCCAATCCAGTAGTCCACTATATCCTACTACTGTGGCTTCTCTTAACTGCTACATAACTCCAGCTTTCTTCAATTCTTACTTTTCAAAACACCTTGTACAGGATTCTCAGTCCTTGCCTTTTCTGATTCTTTGTTCTGTATATCAAGCTTCCATCATCTCCCAATTACTAATGGACCTGAAGCTGGATCTCTTACTGAAAAGACCGTTCTCGTTTTACACTATTTTCTATGCTGAATATCGTCTCTGCAATATTGATACTCCCACACCTGTTTCTTCTCTTCAACATGGAATTCATAATGCCCCAACGCCACCTATCCTCAGTTGGTCAAGTTTATGGATCTATACGACAGAATCTAGTGGCAACATTTTCTAAACTAAATCAATCTTGGGCACTTCTCTTGGGGGCTTCAGAAAAATGTTTTGCTGTCACCCTTGATATTTTCAAATCTTTGACAGTGTGCATTAGAATTTTTTACCAAAATATTCTTGCACAACATTATTTAATTTATTTACACGCTTAGATTTGTTATTGTCTTTACTTTTTTTGTACAACTGCTTCAAATCAGTTTCCTTAAACTGCTTCATACGTTTTGCTGTTGTTATTAAAGTTGTATCTTCTGTTCTGTAACTAGAATGAGACTATAATTTTACCCTACACTATCATGTGATTATAATATTTTTAACGCCATCACATTACAGCACAGTTGAATCGCTGCTCTTTTTCACTTATTTTCACTACGGAAATTCAACCGTCAGAACCATGCTTAAGTCTTAAACTTCTTGTTATGTTCCATAAAAATTTGCATGAATAATGATAATAATAATGAATAATACTAATGTCACTTAGCATCATGAACACGTTTCGCAGCAGCTCACACCTTCGGGGTCATAGTTTAACTTTCAGATACTTCGGCTTTCCAAGATAGTCCACCGGTAAATTTTTGCTTTGGCTCATTCCATATCCAGAGTCCCTTCTTTGTCCCTTCCCCAGACATGCGAGATAAACACTACACCAAAGCTATTGCGAGCAGGTCGAGGATTACTCTCGGAGAAAGAGAGGCGCTAATTGCTCAAGAGACATTAAGACTTCCGCGGGCCACTAAAAGGAAGGGTTAATTCCTGTGATGAATTGTCACATCACTCATCTCACCTGACACACAAGAGAGGGAAGAATTACACCTCTCTTGACTGTCTGTGCCACTGTGAAGAACTAAGGCAAAAATGACATGGATGTTCCATCCGTAGCGATTTTTTTTCTTTTTATCATGAGAAGTGTATTTACTAGGAATTCCATTCTTATCTGAATGAGCGCAAGAAAGGCACCAAAACTATAATTATTATACAAAATAACCAAGCCTAAAATACGGATGCACCACCTCCAAAAGTATAAAATTTGGTAATACGCCACATCACAATAAGCATGGAATTGTCATCTAGTTTAACGATTGAGGTAAGCTTAATGAATAAGCAGTAATTAACGAAAACATCATTGTACTAAACTCAATTTCAATCATCAGTGAGGTTTCACATAAATTCACTTTTGTTTGTAAATCATTTGTAGATCTAACCATCTATATTAACAAAAGACGTATATCGATTTCTCTTAGTAACTTCCTGCGACTCACAAAAACTTTATACCCTAAAGAGAAGTCAGTGGCTGATCCTGCAAACCTCTTCTAGAAAATGAATGAAGAGTTAACCCCAACGACTCGGTGTCAACTATTGTAATTGATTGATTGATTATGTCTATTAAAACTGGCGTCGCAACATCTAGATTAATGAATAAGGTTATACCAGTTCTTCATGGATTATAGCCCCCTCATCACCTTTCCCTCCCATCACAGGGTTTCTAATATGACTAATTAATTATAATAGATATTCTGTTTATAGATAAATGGGTACATAAAGAAAGAAATAATTTACTCTCATCTTGTCACGATGCTAAACAATTTTATCCAGCTATGTTCTCTAATAAATATTCACGGAGGGAAATGTTGGGACTCTTAAATTTCATTAGAACAGTAAAGATATTATCATTACTACTATTCCTGGTTCAATTTGTAGGATAGCTTTTTAAAATATATCCTCTTTACCGCAATTGCTCAAATTTTACAGGTGTACGCACATATGAGTGATCACATACTTATACGTCCACCGTGAGTTAGTTCTCTCTCCTCTCAGCATCATACAAGAGAAGGTGTCTGACTACATAAAGCAAGATTGGCAGAGAGAGGTGCAGCAACCGAAATAAAAATGGCTAATCGATCAATGATGTACTATTATAACGCAATTCCCTCGGCCAATTACAAAGAATAAGCCTGGCTGAGTATCATAAGTTATTGATGCAGGAATTTATAAAAGACAATTCAAATGCTGTAACGATTATACTGACACGCTTGTCAGTTGGCCATCGTGTATATCGTACAAATCCTCTTGTTGTAGTTGAGAGTGAAGTATGAGAAAGAGTGTGAGGTTACGCGTGCAAGTGATATTTTAGTGACGTGCAGCAGCTACCGGGTTCACGATTACTGTTTTCCACGTAAAATGTCAGATATTTTTATATTTCAGATAAGCTAAAATTAACGTTCCTATAAAATGCATGACTTACGTGGAAAAACTCGTTTGTTGGTGTTTACAACCCCATGCAAAAACACTCACTGGCCATTAATGTTGTTGTTTCTGCAATCGACTCACCGTTCAACATAAAAATAAATTTGCAAATATACAAACTGGACGCCTTTCTCGATGAACATATTTTCCAAGTATGTAAATAATTCCCTAAAATAGCATTCCCGTTAATCCATCCTTCTCAATTCAAGATTTTGGTTCACATTTGTATAAACTCAAAAGTAAGGATTTTAGATTAATAGCATTATCCTGAAAATTTACCTTCGAAGTAGAATTTTGAACTTAATTCAGCCTGCGTGAGTGTCGACCTATACTAGAATTTTGAACTTTTCCTCATGTAGTGACAATATATATGTATTCATAAATAAAAAATGGCCTTTTCACAGTTCCACCATTGTTAATTCCTTCATCGGGCAAGACTCTTGCCACTGTAAATTAAACTTTTTTAGACGAAAAGAAGGAAACAGCAGAAAGCAAATGAACACGAGAGATGCATTATGAAAAAGGTTCAAATTTGAAGGTAACACCAGGTTTTGTCATATGTTTCAAATAAAATCAGCTGTATTGTAAGGAATCAATTATTCCCTTCCATAAAGATTTGTTATGGAAGGATTATACTGTGTCTCAAGTCCCCATAAATACTGAAGTGATTAAAATCTCTGTAAATGCTAGGGGCTACCCCATTTTACCTAAGGGCTGTGGGAACATCTAAAATAATTACATCGTGTCCTAACTGCACTATCTTAATCACATCGTCAGAAGACAGTCCAGGAAAATCTCAAAACAATAATTATTCATACGTAACTTTAAAAACTGAGATAAGGAAATATTACAATGCTTATATCACCACTTAATCTTTACCAGTTAACTTTCTTTATATAAATTCAAATCTGTTCACCAAAGATGAAACTAACATTTTTCTTCCTGTAGATTTTCAGTAAAAATCAAAATGTCTCTGGAAAAAATAGGAACAAAATTTCTTCCGAGACTACTCTCTCAAATTTTGGTTGCTTAACTGTGAACAATTATTTTGGCTTTTGCTTAATTTGGCAAAGTTATTTACAGAAGATTGCTCCAGCTCAGCACTTACTCCATTCCTTGCCCCATCTAGTCCATTATTTCCCTTCTCCTTTCTTCTTCTCAACACACATAAAGCGCGTTCTACTTCTATATAATGAATACACAGCTTTATCCAGTATGTTTATTTTCATTCCATAAATAACCCGAAACTAGTATTTTTGTCATTATAAAACAAAGGTTAAATTGACTTCAACTTTGGCAGAAACGACAGCCACAACAGTTACAGCATATTTTTAAATGCATGCATATGCTCCCTGGTCAGGTGAATGAAGTCCAAAAAAGTTATCTAGTTCCTTCGTAAATTTTAATACCACGATTACTTTGCGAAGTAGTTTTGGTCGTTAAGCTTTTGGCAATTACCAAAATACCTAGTTTTGAGATTGCATCCTAAAATGTGTTTTCTCTGCCACATGCACATATTACCATTGATTTTTCTCCTTGTTAGTTTAACTTAACTTCTTTACAGCACACGTAATCCACAAGCTTCCTAAAATTCTTATAAATCAAAATAATAAAAGTACATCTGTGTATTAATATTTACTTTATACATAAATCACAAGTCAAGTCTTCTTCATTCAACACAAGGATGAACTAATATGT
>NC_087209.1:34800617-34808117 GCF_015104395.2 Macrobrachium nipponense | reverse complement strand
TTGTTAGTAGTAAACTGAAAGAACCAGTTCTATAACTTGTAGGGTGGAATACTCTTCGGGTCCTCGTGGTGGTACATCTTTTTATATAATTGGAAACAGTTATAAGATATAACGCCATTATTGTCCCGTTTAAAAAAAAGAGTGTTTCGAGTGTTCCGCTAATAGAGATAAATCGTTTATGGCATAATTAAATTCTTGAGTATCGCTTCCAGTACTCCACGAAAAAACTATAATGTCAACATCTTGTTTATCTGAAAGTACACTGCAGCTCTTAAACTTCCATAAGGTTCATCATTGATGATTAACCGTATTACACAGATACTCCATTTTTGGAAAATATTAAACCATTAATTATTCTGTCATGCCTGTAAATGACATCCAGAAATTTTTTTAAAAAATTTAGTCCAGTTCTACTCACAGGGTTTTAAATATATTTCCCAAAAGGAAAAAAAAAAAAAAAAACAAAAAAACCAAGGGTCACCAAACTCCTGGGATACTCAAGCTCTTGTGACCAGAGTGCATCAGGCTTAAGCATATACAGTTTTGGAAATGGATGACAAGGGGGGAAAAACAGCCAGGCCCTTGCATCTCAAGAAACTCATGTAGAAAATTGAATGGCATGCCGTTTGGTATGTTGATGTAAACGCGAGAGAACATCTAATAAATTACGGATATTAATCAAAATGTTTTGTTCTGCTTATAAAGAGCAGGCATAAAGTAAACGTAAACAGCGAGGCTTTCTTCCCTAGCTACATGGAATGTCGAAAGAGCTTCATGTTGTTCCCGCATCCTAGACGCTAATGGCTAGTCGTGTATGACGGAAGCGTAGGAATACAATCAAGAAATTTTTAGTGAGGTTTACAATGTGGTACAAACGAATGCACAACCTGTCATATACGAGGAAATTACCTCATAAAAAGGTAATAAACGTTATCAACGTGCATGAAGAGTAATGACAAAATGAAAATATATGGTATATGAATAACTACGTGTTTCTGAAATGACATTTAAAATTCGCTTATTCGTGGGATGAGAAAGAATGCTAACATTATGAGATTGGACGCTAAAATACCGGAAAAAAAGCAAATACCTTACATGCAAAAAAAAAACAAAAAAAAAAAACAAACAAATAAATAAAAATGGTGGTATCATAGTGAGACTGTGGAAAATACTAATGCAAGCCATTAATATTGTTCTATTGCACACATTTCATAAAGGGCGATTGACAAGATATTAATGTTTTATCTGTTTGGACGTTTAAAAAAAAAATTCAAAAAAGTGTGTTTTGGCCTGTTCCGAAATGAGCATTGAAAACAAAACAATACGTTTCTCAGTATTCGGTAATGGCTTTAAAACAAACTGTTGCTTTAGTTAATAAAATGATTCTGGCATATTAAGGGGAAACTGAATTGACATATGAGTACTATCGTGATTTAATATAGTAATTATTTGATATTTTCAAATGAACATGAAGTAATGGGATATCTACATGATGTTAACGCTACTCTTTACAACACAATGTGCATAACGGTTCAGTGTTAAACTTATGGTATAAAAAACTTGAGAAAAGGAAGTCCGTCACTGTAGCTTAAAAATACACACGTTGTAAAGCTACTATATGCGCTTGTCAGATTAGAAGTGGTTCCTTTCGAATACACAAGATGAAAGACGGCACATCTGAAAAACATCTCACACTGCCAGCTTACAGCAGAGTATAAATTTCAAGAATTTGCTTTTAAATTTCGAAACCTTATTTTGAACTTACAGTTTTGTTACCTTGATTGTTGGCGAATAATTACAATAAATCAAAGCTACTAAGCTTCAAATTAACAGAGAGTCAGTACCCTAGCATGGAAAACTAACTTTACACAGATCTATCAGAGAAATAAAATATCTAACGAAGTATTGACTTGAATTCTAGTTTGGGAATGAAAACTTTTACCTACAAGATTTTGTCGACTGAGAATCCAATGTTAAGAAGAATATCAACAAGTCAGATGACAAAATGATGATACCATAAGGGACGGGAAACTACGGAATCTCCCAATGTAGATGTGATAGTGATGAAAGAGAGATGGAGAGGCTTAGAGAAGTGCCATCTGGCTGAACAGTTTGGAGAACCAAACTTCCATTGAGGAGAACTAATTAGAAAGGAGGCTGCGATGAGTGGAGATTTGTGAAAAGATAAAGAATAGGAAAGAAACGATAGGAGGAATTTCACAGAGGCACCAAACGCCACGCAGTGTTGGAAGGTATGATGAATAAAATGATTGAAATTGATACAAATAAAAAAAAAACTTAAATTCTAAAGCAATGAATACCTTTCGATCTGATCAATTCTATACCAATGTTCTTATATTTGTCTTACCCTAACTATTAGTTTTCGTCATTTCCATTCTTGAACAACCTCATCAGAGACTTGCAGAGGCTGTACCTCATTCCTAATATCTATAAACTTAAGTTGCAAGAAATCATCAGCTATGAGTTTCTCGTCTGATTCCAAAATAAAATATATACCTAAGTAGTACTTTAGTTTCATTCTACAACAGCACTCATGCACAAAACAATGACTCTATCACTCAGCTGTGGTTTCCGTTTCTCTTTGTAATATGGTCTTTATTTCTGGGAGAAGAGCAACTTTATTATTGACTTTTATTATTATATTTGATCATATTCGAGACATGCGAACTTAAAAATGTTTCAAATAAAGGTATTTTCTGTTTTTCCTAAAGTAATAAAGGTGACAGCGATATGAAATGATGAGGAAGAATGTCCTACAATCATATTGAATTTCTTTTCTCCTTTACATATTGAGAAGAAATGATAAGACACTCTGCTGATTACTCCATAATTATTCCCAACCACTACACCCTCGCAATGCGTTATTTCTATTTTTGTTTTGTATTACGTCGAATATTTCTCTCTTCAAATGTACACATTGAATCAACTACACTGCCAAAAATAGGACAGCAATGTATCTCATAAACCCCTATGCGACTTAAAAAAATAAAAATAAAGAAAAAAAAAAGCAGTTCTGAGGACTGCTGCATGTTAATATAAAGACCTAGCTGTTCTAACACAAATTATAACTAACTGAATACATATCAGTCTCATAGCAACGAGAGTCTGATCGCTGAGATGGTTTGAATGACATAGAAAAAAAATAAATGAAAGTTACGACCAAAATGACCAACTGCCACGATGTAAAGCGATGATGAATGAAGATTGATTTTGTTAAAAGCCTTGCTTACTTCAGAAACACTTATGGGGAGGAGAACATAAAGATTCAGTCAATTTGATATAATGCATCATTATGAAGATAAAAACGTTTTCTGTCATCTGCAAGCAAAATCAAATAAATAAATAAGCAAAACTGCGTACTGCTTAATCATATAGGTTACTTATTTTTCCCTAAAGCACGGCCATTCAGTTTTCTTTTACGTATATAAGTCTGAAATAAATGTTGAATACGGTTATTTTAATGTTTAAAAAGGCTAACAAGACACCGAAATAAAATCTCACAAGAGAAACCAATTTTTCTAAGTACTGACAAGGAATCAATGCGCACTCCAGCATAGTATGTCGTCAGTGGTGTCTAAAGATGTCCTTCATAACATGAAGCAAAAATTAGCAGAGATTATCTAGTGTTCACCTCAATACCCAGGCCAAACTAACACCAAGGTTACATTGGGGCAAAATCAGAGGAAAAAAAATTATCGTACAAATATAAAGAACAAAGCTTCCCACTCCAAGACGACCATGAAATACCACAAGGCCACCAAATCCCACATGTCGCCTGCGGAGATCAACAAAATCCCTGTACAGACCATTTCGGAGACAGCTCCTCCATCCTGCCGCATGGTGCGACATTTTATCTATGCTTTCTTTTTGGGGGTTCTTATGATCTGGCATGATTTGCAAGGCACGTCTTTCACTTCCTACAGATTACGCTCCACTACGGGAAATAGTGTTATTTTACTTGTTAAACACGGACTATCACACAATTATTTTTTAAGACACGTTATTTTTACAGTCAAAAGAATTATAATATGCCACCCTGAAAAAAGAAAGCAATCGCATAGATAATATCAAAAATAGTAACTAGATATATATCTAATTTTGCTACTGTAAATCCTATAAAATTCAACCTTGTCATCAGAGGTTCTTTTGACACTAATTTTTTTTTTAAAACTGCTATCTCAGACCAATTTCTGGTGTTCTAGATGCTAAGCGGAAGTGCGAACATCGTAAATGGCATAAACAGCATTATTTCTGGTTATGCCATTTCTCCTATAAGGTGCGAAACTAAAAATGACACAATAGCTATTTGCAGATGCCCGGAGGCTGGAAGAGGCATAATTATAAAATGGTAAGCAAGTAAAGAAAAGGGAAACCTTGCTTGACATTATATTAAGAGAAGTATCTGCGTTAGATAAGTCTCTTGATGTATTCAATTGGGTAAAGTAATCTTTGGACCAAAGGGTACCATTCTGCCAATATTCAAAGTACTGATGAAAAAAGTGGGATTCAAATTTATATTATACTATGAACGAAGCTATAAACTTCACTTGGACAGAATAAGGGGTAGATGCGGTAAACAGATATGCACGAACAAAAGACTGCTATTATTGTTACTCCAAATGTATTCTCTAGGCAAAGCTTCTGCAATCAACGTCTTTATGAAAAGTTTGACGCAGCAAAAAATTTCCACCTGCGAATACTAAACAACATAATCAAAATATTAACTCAATCACCCTTCTTATTACATTTCTATCAACAAAATCTGGTAATAAGTCCCTCAAAGAGGCTGTGAATAGTGGGAGGACTTGTGTAAGTTCTGCTGGATAGGTCATATTTCAGAAGAGAGGGTATTTTTCTCCCTGTTGAAAATCCTGGGGTTGGCCAAGACCTGAGATTTCAAATTTCATACCTTTTACGGCAAGTATAATGACTGCTAGACGCATCCCATCTACGGGAAATATTTACTGTAATTTATGGGATTTTCCGGTTGTCGAACAAGAATGACTGATTACAAGAAATGTATATTTTCCTTAAAACAAAATACCGGTAAACCTCTCTTCGTCAGGATATATAAATAAATCTTCGACTTGGCTGACCTTATCTTTCACTCAAAAGCAAACGTTAAGAATATTAAGCGTATGTCAATAACTAAACGCATTTGGGTATTCAGAAATTTGCCACATAATGTATAACGTAGTCACTTTATACCCGCGACTTCAAATATGATGCAGTCGTTAGCTTTTCTCAATTATTTGTCGACTTCTATTATAAGTTATAAGTAACTTAAACCATCAGAAAAATGTAATTTTTCGTTAATCACAACTTGCATCAGCTTATTAGAAATCTAAACAAAGCAGGTTTCGGAGAAGTAATTCTTCATAAAATGAAAGTTAAATTTTCTGGGTACCGAAGGTTTACAGGTGTGAAATATTAATTCTGGAATAGACAGGTATGGATATGGAAAATGGCAAGGGTACATGACTCGCCGGGTACGAAGGACCGTGACCATACCCGCCGTACCCATGCACTGTCAAACCAGCAATGAGGTCACATCCCAGAGAGGGTTGCTACGAGTCATTTAGTCAAAATTTATTAATATGAATTGCAATCCTATCATATGACAATTCAGGCCAGCATGCAGCACCTTATTATCAATAATCTATATATCTATGCCATCTCCAGTTTGACTCAGCAACTAAATTTTACGCTGTCTGTTAACGAATAGCTTCAGGCTCAGCTGATATGATTGCAAGGACATCAGTTTGCCCCTATGTGATTACACTTTGAAAGATGCAGCTAGCTACCTTAGGTCCACCTGTCTTCTCGTTCCCTTTGGAATAGCATCTCCGTTTGAAAGTGATTTCTAAAGACTGAACACTTCAAAAGTATTATTGAAGAATTCATGTTTATATTAAAACGAAAGTTATCTGCACCTAAAGCAAATTTTAGATTTAAATGAGAGGACTTAGTAAGTGTAAGGTAACGGTGGATGAGGTGAACGTTTTTCTGTTGTTTATCATAAACCTGCAGCGTTGGTTGTATGGAAAAAAAAAAATGATGATCAACAGAGAAGCATAACTAGTAAACCTTCCCCAGTCTTTGACAGAGGCGGAAGTTTGAGACTTTTTATCTAGCTTATTTGGTGAACGATCAATTCGCCACAATTAACCTTTGGTATTGGTTACATTTTGAAAAATAGATCGCATCAACTTTTTTTAAGTTTTGAAAAGTTTGGGAAATTTTTTTCATTAGAATGTAAATAAAATGCACCGGTTACATGAATTCATTACTGGCGCAAGTAACGAAATTGTTTTAATATCCGGAATCCCACCTTAAAAAATTACAAGGCACGCCATTGCTTTATCATATTTTTTAAAAATAATGTGGAATATGGAAAAAACTGTTAACGTTTGTATGATGGTGAATGTGATCGTTTCAAAACCTCCCACATCCTAAATCTTTTGCACCAATAAGAAAAATCATTGCATAAAAACTTGAGTAAAACACCTTCCTTTCATAACAAATTTCACTCCACAGTCTCTGGGAAATGTAAGTTTGTCAGTTCATTCAGGTCTTTGCTTGCTCGATTTTTCCGGATTGTTTTAGTTTACTCATCCCATTTCATTGTCCCTCTAATAACCTTAGGAACATAACCATAAAAATCGCCATCGTGCACAAGGTAACAAGGAGAAAATGTGTCGCATTATATTATATATCTGCAGGATATTTCTGGACATCCAAACGCGTTACATTTTTCTTATACCAAATCACAGCCGCTGCCTTCCTAAGCGCACAAGGAAATCTAAGTCTCCTTTAAAAGTCACACAAATATCCATTCACGCACAGTCGAGCATGAAGGAGGGATTACACCCCCGAAAATCCCCCCTCCCCCTTCCTCCTCCTCTCCCTCATTACCTCTACTCCTCCTCCTTTTACACCCCCAAATCCTCTGTCATTTCTCCCTTTCTCTCTTTTTTTTTCCTCCTTTTTATCACAGAACGCCATTTTTTTTAACTTCGCTTTCTTTAGTGGTCTTTATTCGACTTGCATTCTACACTACATTGTCGGTATTCTTGATTCCTAAACAGATTTTGTTAGTTTTCTTTCTACTACCTCCTAAAATCTTTTTTCCTTCTCGGGTTCCATCATTTACAAACGGTTTTCGCCTCAACGATGTTTTTGCATTTTCACTGCATTTCTAGCACTACAATGCAACTAGACCGTCCATAGCATTTATGAGCATTAACCTCTCCCCATATCAAACACTATTTTCCCGTCCTCGTTCTTCCTTTATCGGATTATTGTGGCAATCTTTTTATTTATGTTTCCTTTAAATCCTGCATCATGTAACCTGAGGCTGCTAACATAGCATACAATTTCGATATACGAGTGTATTCAAATCCCCCTAAGTTAGTTTCGTTTCCCAGTAATAATCCTCCCCATCCTCTGAGTACTCTTTCGCATTACGTTTCATACAGC
>NC_087209.1:34751971-34800117 GCF_015104395.2 Macrobrachium nipponense | reverse complement strand
CTTCTCCTAACCACAAACAAGTCTTCTCTTCTTACTCTGGTAATTATTCTCTTCACATCATCTGTACATAAGTAAAAAATCCTCGTGACAAACGACTCTTATATGAGCAACTTCAATTACTCAAACAACTATTCTTATAGAATTTCCACTTTTCATCTCATAAATTTCCTACTAGCTCTTAGCAAATTTTCATCTCCACCAAGGCCCAGCACATAACATCTATGTTGATTCTATAAAACTTCATCACATGACACTTCCAAAACAGAGACGTTATCCCAACATCACTCTTTTCTTTCTAATACCCAGCACCGCCCTTACCTGTCTCTGCTCGTGTCTTAAGTTTTACATTCAACACCCTTCTATTTTTCAACCCATTTGTTTATTATTCTATGGTTCATTTGCCTTTTCGCCTTCGTGTGTTTACATCCGTCTCCATGCAAAGACTTCTTTTCTTACCCAAACTCTTTCTCAAATTCTACCGAATATTTCATGAGCTCTCAACTTTTTCTGTCTCAGTTCCTCCGTCTTTTCTCCATTCTTTATTTCTTTATTATCTTACGTGATCGCCTATTCCATCTGGAGACTGCACTTCAGACAAACTCATTCTTGCTTTTGCTTGAGATCTTATTACTACATCTTACCTTCATTTTCCCTTTATACACAATACTATAACCACTCCTGGTTGTCCAATGTTGCCTTCCTTAAATCTTGTTCGTTTTCTCTCCTGAATAATCGAGTCATTTTTTAAAAGGTTACTTATATTTCACTCATATCTACGTTTCACTCATAACTGCATTCAGAATACTTCTCCCCTTATTAAATCAACTTTCTACTGTCATTTTCAGTTCGCAAAAACTTATTGGGTAAATATCCAGCTACTCCTACCATCATGCCTACCCAATTCGTTTACTAACTCTTACACTTTTCCTGATTAGCAATATGTCTTTCTACTTATTTTCACCTATAAATATTCTTCTTTTTTAATCTTTTGTCTACAACACCTAAGCCCTTTTAAAGGGACATACGAGTACATACAATAATCCACCTACCTGTCCAATGAACTACAATTTTCTAGTCAAACTCCTTTGTATTCACGTTATCGCCATTACTCCAAATCCATATCCATAAATTTATTTAGTAATCTACGTTATAGTGATGAAAAACTAATCAGATATATTTTCATACTCAGTGAAGGTGGTTCTACATCTGCAACTATTCATGCAATAAATATCCATAAATAATAGTAAAATTAACCAACAAAATACATTGTGACATGCTATTATTGCCATTTTATGCAACTGTTATCTTTCACATTGAAACATAATAGTTAAGAAATTATTAAGCAAACGTACAAAATCGCATTTTTATTTTTGAACGATTAGTCATATGGTAACTTCCTAAAAAATTTATCAAATTTAAACTAAATGGATGTTCACATATAACTGAATATTCGTTTGCTACCTCCATTATAAATACCTCTGAAAACACCTACCTCATTTTCTTTGACCATCTCTCTCTCTCTCTCTCTCTCTCTCTCTCTGTATGTGAATATGCGCATCTGTATAATCGTGACACATTAAATATGTAACGTCATGTTCACGGTCATTAACGGGATATTCGAAGTTGCATTCACATTTTCTGTTAACCAATTTATCAAATTTTGGCTTTGATGACCTTCAAGCACTAACGTCGTCTTACTCATCCAATTACTGAATCAATTAACTTCTACTTTAGCTTTGTTGTTCTTGGATATATATACATACACATACACACACACACACACACATATACATATATATATATATATATATATATATATATATATATATGTGTGTGTGTGTGTGTGTGTGCGCGTGTGTGTGTGTGTGTGTGTGTATGTGTTGTGTATGTGTATGTATATATATCCAGAAGAACAAAGCTAAAGTAAAAGTTAGTTGATTCTGTAATTGGATGAGTAAGACGACGTTAGTGCTATATATAAAATATATTATATAATATATATATATATATATATATTATATATATATATATATATATTATATAGCACTAACGTCGTCTTACTCATCCAATTACTGAATCAATTAACTTCTTTACTTTAGCTTTGTTCTTCTGGGATATATATACATACACATACACACACATATACACACACGCACACGAAGTTAATTGATTCAGTAACTGGATGAGTAAGACGACGTTAGTGCTATATATATATATATATATATATATATATATATATATATATATATTTATATATATATAGCACTAACGTCGTCTTACTCATCCAGTTACTGAATCAATTAACTTCTACTTTAGCTTTGTTCTTCTTTGATACATACATACATAAATACATACATACATATATATATATGTATATATATATATATATATATATATATATATATTAAATATGTGTGTGTGTGTATGTACGTGTATATATATATATATACATATATATATATGTATGTATGTATTTATGTATGTATGTATGAAAGAAGAACAAAGCTAAAGTAGAAGTTAATTAATTCAGTAACTGGATGAGTAAGACGACGTTAGTGCTATATATATATATATATATATAATATATATATATATATATATATATATGTGTGTGTGTGTGTGTATGTGTGTGTGTATGTGTATGTATATATATCCAAGAAGAACAAAGCTAAAGTAGAAGTTAATTGATTCAGTAATTGGATGAGTAAGACGACGTTAGTGCTATAATATATATATAATATATCTATATATATATATATATATATATATATATATAGATATAAAATCTTATCAAATTTATGTTAACTGTTTTTCATGCGGCTGACATTTAAATCTGCGAATACGTGTTATATGCAAAATTCAGACCCCTACAAAATTGATCACATACTGTAGGGGAAACCCTGCTAAGAGAACACGCACTCACATACACAGCAACAGTTATGTTCATCAACCGACCTTTAAGACACAGGGTGATTCTCAGGATGTCAAGATAAAGACTTTTGACCTCGACTGAGTGCCCAGAACCTCCCTTTTTTCTCTTTTTTTTCTTCGGTCAAGAGTTAAGTATGGCGGATGACATGTCAACTTGAAAAAATAAAAAATCGAGTTATTACTTGTATCTATGCAGAAACATGCCGTGCATGCTTTCCAGAAGTTTCAGCCAATTATTTTTACAAATAATGAAGATATAGCGGTTTTTAAATGATGACGTCATCGTAACTGCGTCGTCTGTATGACTGAGTTTGACAGAATCGTGTTTGCGTGTTTATTTTTGCATATATACAGGGATTTTTTCAGATTTTTTTCGAGATTCTCATACATCTGGTAGAAATAAAAGGTAGTGTGAGTTGAGAGCTGGTCAGAGTTAGGCGAGAGCCGCGAGACTCAGAGAATGACTCAGTTACGCCGCAGACGTCAGAAGAGTTATATGAACTTCGTCACTTGCGTTTGGTCACTAGCTATTTACGTTGTTTTTATAACGTCACTAGCTATTTACGTTGTTTTTATAACTTCTTAGTGAACTTATAGCAATGCCGAAGTTACCTAACAACTTCTTAGTGAACTTATAGCAATGCCGAAGTTACCTAAGATCAAGAAGGCTACTCAGCAACTAAGGCTAGCAAAATTAGCGAAGGCCAGGAGTGTGCTGAAAGAAAAACACGAAAATTCATTGTTATCAGCGCCTTCATTGTCTCATGTCTCGCCGTCAACATCATTGTCTGGTGTCACTCTGAGGGTATTAATACCACTTTTAGGGGTAGGACCAGGATCCTTGATGTAGAAATCAACAATAAAAGTACAAATAAAGTAATTATAATAATGTTGTTTTGACTTTTATAAGAAAAAAGCGAAATTTACATAGCAAATCTTTGGGAGCTCATAACTCAAAAACATACTTATGCGCATGTCGGTAACCATTACTCGGTTATTTATTATCCAATTTTGGAGAGAAAGATATAATTGGAAAGAGGAATAAAAATCCCATAATTCTGTGTGACAGAATTTTGATTTCTTTCTTTCTTTTTTTTTAGAATTTTTTGAGTGTCTAGACTAAAAAAAAAATAAAAAATTCATTAAAAAAAACAAAAATCAAAATTCTGTCACACAGAATTGTTCCTTATATAAAGAAGTGTTTATGGTATGATTTTCTATATAACTGATGTCATATTAGCGGAGAAATCTCTACCTATTTTTTTTTAAATCATAATTTTTGCTAATGAAACTAAAGGTTTTTGCTCAAATGACTTGAAATTTTTATATGATGAAGGTATTATATATATCTAAAACATATATGAAAATTATCTATTTTGAGTAATAAATAAAAAAAAAATAGACATCATAGCGGATGGTCCCCTTAACAGAAGTAGCTGCAAATAAACCTAATGATATGCATAGAGAGAGAGAGAGAGAGAGAGAGAGAGAGAGAGAGAGAGAGAGAGAGAGAAAGGGGGGGGGGGGGGTTGTTAGTAGTAAACTGAAAGAACCAGTTCTATAACTTGTAGGGAATACTCTTCGGTCCTCGTGGTGGTACATCTTTTTTATAATAATTGGAAACAGTTATAAGATATAACGCCATATTGTCCCGTTTAACCAGTTGTTTCGAGTGTTCCGCTAATAGAGTAAATCGTTTATGGCATAATTAAATTCTTGAGGTCTCGCTTCCAGTACTCCACGAAAAAACTATAATGTCAACATCTTGTTATCTGAAAGTACACTGCAGCTCTTAAAACTTCCATAAGGTTCATCATTGATGATTAACCGTATACACATATACTCCATTTTTGGAAAATATTAACCATTAATTATTCTGTCAGCCTGTAAATGACATCCAGAAATTTTTAAAAATTTAGTCCAGTTCTACTCACAGGGTTTTAAATATATTTCCCAAAAGGAAAAAAACCAAGGGTCACCAACTCCTGGGATACTCAAGCTCTTGTGACCAGAGTGCATCAGGCTTAAGCATATACAGTTTTGGAAACTGGATGACAAGGAAACAGCCAGGCCTTGCATCTCAAGAACTCATGTAGAAAATTGAATGGCATGCCGTGTATGTTGATGTAAGCGAGAGAGAACATCTTATTAAATTTACGGATATTAAGTGAAAATGTTTTGTTCTGCTTAAGAGCAGGCATAAGTAACGTAACAGCGAGGCTTTCTTCCCTAGCTACATGGAATGTCGAAAGAGCTTCATGTTGTTCCCGCATCCTAGACGCTAATGGCTAGTCGTGTATGACGGAAGCGTAGGACATACAATCAAGAAATTTTTAGTGAGGTTTACAATGTGGTACAAACGAATGCACACCTGTCATATACGAGGAAATTACCTCATAAAAAGGTAATAAACGTTATCAACGTGCATGAAGAGTAATGACAAAATGAAAATATATGGTATATGAATAACTACGTGTTTTCTGAAATGACATTTAAAATTCGCTTATTCGTGGGAGAAAGAATGCTAACATTATGAGATTGGACGCTAAATACCGGAAAAAAGCAAATACCTTACATGCAAAAAAAAAATAAACAAATAAATAAAAATGGTGGTATCATAGTGAGACTGTGGAAAATACTAATGCAAGCCATTAATATTGTTCTATTGCACACATTTCATAAAGGGCGATTGACAAGATATTAATGTTTTACTGTTTGGACGTTTAAAAAAAAATTCAAAAAAGTGTGTTTGGCCTGTTCCGAAATGAGCATTGAAAACAAAACAATACGTTTCTCAGTATTCGGTAATGGCTTAAAACAAACTGTTGCTTTAGTTAATAAAATGATTCTGGCATATTAAGGGGAAACTGAATTGACATATGAGTACTATCGTGATTTAATATAGTAATTATTTGATATTTTCAAAATGAACATGAAGTAATGGGATATCCTACAGTGATGTTAACGCTACTCTTTACAACACAATGTGCATATAACGGTTCAGTGTTAAACTTATGGTATAAAAACTTGAGAAAAGGAAGTCCGTCACTATAGCTTAAAATTACACACGTTGTAAAGCTACTATATGCGCTTGTCAGATTAGAAGTGGTTCCTTTCGAATACACAAGATGAAAGACGGCACATCTGAAAAACATCTCATACTGCCAGCTTACAGCAGAGTATAAAATTTCAAGAATTTGCTTTTAATTTCGAAACCTTATTTTGAACTTACAGTTTTGTTACCTTGATTGTTGGAACTAATTACAATAAATCAAAGCTACTAAGCTTCAAATTAACAAGAGAGTCAGTACCCTAGCATGGAAAACTAACTTTACACAGATCTATCAGAGAAATAAATATCTAAACGAAGTATTGACTTGAATCTAGTTTGGGAATGAAACTTTACCTACAAGATTTTGTCGACCTGAGAATCCAATGTTAAGAAGAATATCACAAGTCAGATGACAAAATGATGATACCATAAGGGAAACTACGGAATCTCCCAATGTAGATGTGATAGTGATGAAAGAGAGATGGAGAGGCTTAGAGAAGTGCCATCTGGCTGAACAGTTTGGAGAACCAAACTTCCATTGAGGAGAACTATTAGAAAGGAGGCTGCGATGAGTGGAGATTTGTGAAAGATAAAGAATAGGAAAGAAACGATAGGAGGAATTTCACAGAGGCACCAAACGCCACGCAGTGTTGGAAGGTATGATGAATAAAAATGATTGAAATTGATACAAATAAAAAAAAACTTAAATTCTAAAGCAATGAATACCTTTCGATCTGATCAATTCTATACCAATGTTCTTATATTTGTCTTACCCTAACTATTAGTTTTCGTCATTTCCATTCTTGAACAACCTCATCAGAGACTTGCAGAGGCTGTACCTCATTCCTAATATCTATAAACTTAAGTTGCAAGAAATCATCAGCTATGAGTTTCTCGTCTGATTCCAAAATAAAATATATACCTAGTACTTTCAGTTTCATTCTACAACAGCACTCATGCACAAACAATGACTCTATCACTCAGCTGTGGTTTCCGTTTCTCTTTGTCAATATGGTCTTTATTTCTGGGAGAAGAGCAACTTTATTATTTACTTTATTATTATATTTGATCATATTCGAGACATGCGAACTTAAAAATGTTTCAAATAAAGGTATTTTCTGTTTTTCCTAAAGTAATAAAGGTGACAGCGATATTAAATGATGAGGAAGAATGTCCTACAATCATATTTAATTTCTGTTCTCCTTTACATATTGAGAAGAAATGATAAGACACTCTGCTGATTACTCCAATTATTCCCAACCACTACACCCTCGCAATGCTTATTTCTAGTTTTGTATTACGTCGAATATTTCTCTCTTCAAATGTACACATTGAATCAACTACACTGCCAAAAATATGACAGCAATGTTATCTCATAAACCCCTATGCGACTTAAAAAAATAAAAATAAAGAAAAAAGCAGTTCTGAGGACTGCTGCATGTTAATATAAAGACCTAGCTGTTCTAACACAAATTATAACTAACTGAATACATATCAGTCTCATAGCAACGATGAGTCTGATCGCTGAGATGGTTTGAATGACATAGAAAAAAATAAATGAAAGTTACGACCAAAATGACCAACTGCCACGATGTAAAGCGATGATGAATGAAGACTTGATTTTGTAAAGCCGCTTACTTTCAGAACACTTATGGAGAACATAAAGAATTTCAGTCAATTTATATAATGCAATATCATTATGAAGATAAAACGTTTTCTGTCATCTGCAAGCAAAATCAAATAAATAAATAAGCAAAAACTGCGTACTGCTTAATCATATATTTACTTATTTTTCCCTAAAAGCACGGCCATTCAGTTTTCTTTTACGTATATAAGTCTGAAATAAATGTTGAATACGGTTATTTTAATGTTTAAAAAGGCTAACAAGACACCGAAATAAAATCTCACAAGAGAAACCAATTTTTCTAAGTACTGACAAGGAATCAATGCGCACTCCAGCATAGTATGTCGTCAGTGGTGTCTAAAGATGTCCTTCATAACATGAAGCAAAAATTAGCAGAGATTATCTAGTGTTCACCTCAATACCCAGGCCAAACTAACACCAAGGTTTACATTGGGGCAAAATCAGAGGAAAAAAAATTATCGTACAAATATAAAGAACAAAGCTTCCCACTTCCAAGACGACCATGAAATACCCACAAGGCCACCAAATCCCACATGTCGCCTGCGGAGATCAACAATCCCTGTACAGACCATTTCGGAGACAGCTCCCTCCATCCTGCCGCATGGTGCGACATTTTATCTATGCTTTCTTTTTGGGGGGTTCTTATGATCTGGCCTGATTTGCAAGGCACGTCTTTCACTTCCTACCAGATTACGCTCCACTACGGGAAATAGTGTTATTTTACTTGTTAAACACGGACTATCACAATTATTTTTTTTAAGACACGTTATTTACAGTCAAGAATTATAATATGCCACCCTGAAAAAAGAAAGCAATCGCATAGATAATATCAAAAATAGTAACTAGATATATATCTAATTTTGCTACTGTAAATCCTATAAAATTCAACCTTGTCATCAGAGGTTCTTGACACTAATTTTTTTTTTAACTGCTATCTCAGACCAATTTCTGGTGTTCTAGATGCTAAGCGGAAGTGCGAACATCGTAAATGGCATAAACAGCATTATTTCTGGTTATGCCATTTCTCCTATAAGGTGCGAAACTAAAAATGACACAATAGCTATTTTGCAGATGCCCGGAGGCTTGGAAGAGGCATAATTATAAAATGGTAAGCAAGTAAAGAAAAGGGAAACCTTGCTTGACATTATATTAAGAGAAGTATCTGCGTTAGATAAGTCTCTGATGTATTCAATTGGGTAAAGTAATCTTTGGACCAAAGGGTACCATTCTGCCAATATTCAAGTACTGATGAAAAAGTGGGATTCAAATTATATTATACTATGAACGAAAGCTATAAACTTCACTTGGACAGAATAAGGGGTAAGAATGCGAAAACAGATTATGCACGAACAAAAGACTGCTATTATTGTTACTCCAAAATGTATTCTCTAGGCAAAGCTTCTGCAATCAACGTCTTTATGAAAGTTTGACGCAGCAAAAATTTCCACCTGTCGAATACTAAACAACATAATCAAAATATTAACTAATCACCCTTCTATTACATTTCTATCAACAAAATCTGGTAATAAGTCCCTCAAGAGGCTGTGAATAGTGGGAGGACTTGTGTAAGTTCTGCTGGATAGGTCATATTTCAGAAGAGAGGGTATTTTTCTCCCTGTTAAAAATCCTGGGGTTGGCCAAGACCTGAGATTTCAAATTTCATACCTTTTACGGCAAGTATAATGACTGCTAGACGCATCCCATCTACGGGAAATATTTACTGTAATTTATGGGATTTTCCGGTTGTCGAACAAGAATGACTGATTACAAGAAATGTATATTTTCCTAAAAATACCGGTAAACCTCTCTTCGTCAGGATATATAAATCTTCGACTGGCTGACCTTATCTTTCACTCAAAAGCAAACGTTAAGAATATTAAGCGTATGTCAATAACTAAACGCATTTGGGTATTCAGAAATTTGCCACATAATGTATAACGTAGTCACTTTATACCCGCGACTTCAAATATGATGCAGTCGTTAGCTTTTCTCAATTATTTGTCGACTTCTATTATAAGTTATAAGTAACTTAAACCATCAGAAAAATGTAATTTTTCGTTAATCACAACTTGCATCAGCTTATTAGAAATCTAAACAAAGCAGGTTTCGGAGAAGTAATTCTTCATAAAATGAAAGTTAAATTTTCTGGGTACCGAAGTTTACAGGTGTGAAATATTAATTCTGGAATAGACAGGGTATGGATATGGAAAATGGCAAGGGTACATGACTCGCCGGGTACGAAGGACCGTGACCATACCCGCCGTACCCATGCACTGTCAAACCAGCAATGAGGTCACATCCCAGAGAGGGTTGCTACGAGTCATTTAGTCAAAATTTATTAATATGAATTGCAATCCTATCATATGACAATTCAGGCCAGCATGCAGCACCTTATTATCAATAATCTATATATCTATGCCATCTCCAGTTTGACTCAGCAACTAAATTTTACGCTGTCTGTTAACGAATAGCTTCAGGCTCAGCTGATATGATTGCAAGGACATCAGTTTGCCCCTATGTGATTACACTTTGAAAGATGCAGCTAGCTACCTTAGGTCCACCTGTCTTCTCGTTCCCTTTGGAATAGCATCTCCGTTTGAAAGTGATTTCTAAAGACTGAACACTTCAAAAGTATTATTGAAGAATTCATGTTTATATTAAAACGAAAGTTATCTGCACCTAAAGCAAATTTTAGATTTAAATGAGAGGACTTAGTAAGTGTAAAGGTAACGGTGATGAGGTGAACGTTTTCTGTTGTTTATCATAAACCTGCAGCGTTGGTGTATGGAAAAAAAAGATGATCACAGAGAAGCATAACTAGTAAACCTTCCCCGTCTTTGACAGAGGCGGAGTTTGAGACTTTTTATCTAGCTTATTTGGTGAACGATCAATTCGCCACAATTAACCTTTGGTATTGGTTACATTTTGAAAAATAGATCGCATCAACTTTTTTTAAGTTTTGAAAAGTTTGGGAAATTTTTTTCATTAGAATGTAAATAAAATGCACCGGTTACATGAATTCATTACTGGCGCAAGTAACGAAATTGTTTAATATCCGGAATCCCACCTTAAAAATTACAAGGCACGCCATTGCTTTCATCATATTTTTTAAAAATAATGTGGAATATGGAAAAAACTGTTAACGTTTGTATGATGGTGAATGTGATCGTTTCAAAACCTCCCACATCCTAAATCTTTTGCACCAATAAGAAAAATCATTGCATAAAAACTTGAGTAAAACACCTTCCTTTCATAACAAATTTCACTCCACAGTCTCTGGGAAATGTAAGTTTGTCAGTTCATTCAGGTCTTTGCTTGCTCGATTTTTCCGGATTGTTTTAGTTTACTCATCCCATTTCATTGTCCCTCTAATAACCTTAGGAACATAACCATAAAAATCGCCATCGTGCACAAGGTAACAAGGAGAAAATGTGTCGCATTATATTATATATCTGCAGGATATTTCTGGACATCCAAACGCGTTACATTTTTCTTATACCAAATCACAGCCGCTGCCTTTCCTAAGCGCACAAGAAAATCTAAGTCTTCCTTTAAAAAGTCACACAAATATCCTTCACGCTATCAGTCGAGCATGAAGGAGGGATTACACCCCCGAAAATCCCCCCTCCCCTTCCTCTCCTCTCCCTCTTACCTCTACTCCTCTCCTTTTACACCCCCAAATCCTCTGTCATTTCTCCCTTTCTCTCTTTTTTTTTCCTCCTTTTTATCACAGAACGCCATTTTTTTTAACTTCGCTTTCTTTAGTGGTCTTTATTCGACTTGCATTCTACACTACATTGTCGGTATTCTTGATTCCTAAACAGATTTTGTTAGTTTTCTTTCTACTACCTCCTAAAATCTTTTTTCCTTCTCGGGTTCCATCATTTACAAACGGTTTTCGCCTCAACGATGTTTTTGCATTTTCACTTGCATTTCTAGCACTACAATGCAACTAGACCGTCCATAGCATTTATGAGCATTAACCTCTCCCCATATCAAACACTATTTCCCGTCCTCGTTCTTCCTTTATCGGATTATTGTGGCAATCTTTTTATTTATGTTTCCTTTAAATCCTGCATCATGTAACCTGAGGCTGCTAACATAGCATACAATTTCGATATACGAGTGTATTCAAATCCCCCTAAGTTAGTTTCGTTTCCCAGTAATAATCCTTCCCATCCTCTGAGTACTGTTTCGCATTACGTTTCATACAGCTAAATGGGCTTAAATTGCTGCTATAGCTGACCCATGAACTATAGCCAATGTCGAAACTACAAAGTGGACGGTACTTTGTGGAAACGTAAATAAGGGTTTGAGTCAAAACTTCAAAATCACTTGTTTCTAAATTTCCTTTTTGTTAGCGTATGGTTTCCTGAAATAAATACTTGCTCTCTGGGCCTTCTCGTAAAATTTTACCACTTCAGGGCGAAAAATAAAAGAATAAGGGTGGCTGATGTCATGCAACAAGTTTGTCTGTTATTGAATAAAATAAAATGCATTAGTCACCAAATTTTCGTGAATCTTTACAATTCAGTTAAACAGTTTGGAAAATGAGATATTTCACTATGATATTTTGAAAAAGAAAAACTTAAGACAACAAAAAATTTTCCATTTTCTGTGTTAAATCTTGTCAAAATTTCCATCGACCTCTAAAAAACAAAGAGAGAGCTGCAGGTAAATCCAAATTGGTGCACTGGCTTATTCGTCATTATACTCCTTGAATTAACATTTCCCTCCTCATTACATTCTTCGAGGGTTATGTTATATAACAGTTACCTAATATTGTAAATTAACCTTAAATATTTTCCCTAGATTCCTTGAACCTGTTTTGTGGTAGGAATTCACCTCCACTTCGTAAAATTGAAACTAAATATCTGTTTAATAGAGCTACTGTATACAAGAGGCGTCAACCTCTCCCACGAAGAAACGACGTTTGATGGAGAAAAATACATATAAACCATATATATATATAATAATATATATATATATATATATATATATATATTATATATATATATATATGTGTGTGTGTGTGTGTGTGTGTGTGTGTAAATGTATGTGCGCATGGAAAATGAGTGAGTCTCTCATGATTAAACGTAAAATAACCTAATTATCGGAACAAATTCTACCCGTTTTTTTTATTATTATTTGCTAGTTTTGCAGCGTTCCAATTGTAACAACTAAATAAAAGGAGATCATTCCAAAACTCATGAAAAAATAATAACCTATTCAAGAAAAATGTGCATCTATGCTTTCTCTAATACTGTCCTTGACCAGAAAAACTGAAAATCATAAAGAGAGCGAATTAAACACAGACAGAGCGAAAAAGAAACTCTTTTCAATATCATGGTTTTTCTTTTCTCATTTCATCTCTCCTTTTTTTTTATAGTCATTTATTTCTTTTGGAAACCCCTGCCATCATCTCCTGAGTCCATTCCATCGAAAATCCCAGGCCGGGCCTCCTCTTAGAAGTGGTAAAAGTCCTGTCACCTAAGCGATGGAAGTGGAAAAGCTCGGGACAGCCCTGGGACTTCAACATCTACGCTTTTTACACGCTATTTTTAGTGCTTCTATTTGGATACAGTGTACGTTTAAATTCGGTGGAGTACTTTTGATTACGGCGGTGATGACAAGGCTCGTGTAACAGGATTTCTTATTTCACAGGTAGGATACACGGCACAAATGAAAAAAAAATCATCTAACATGATATACTGATTCAAAGAGAAGAAAATTTTGCTCTGCTTTAACTGCGGTGAAATACAATAATCCATTAAAATGTTCCCATATAATATTTTTTTACGGAGGAGAAGAGAGAATACCTGAAGCGATTTGTACACAGTATGTTATGCAAAGTAATTTATTTCCATTCATAACTTAAAATGTTGCCGTGTACTTTTGAAATAAATCATTAGTTCCTCCTTCAGTACACTGGAATATTAATTCTTTTTTAATTTCTTTAATTAATACTGCATATCCCAAGTATTCATAGAGGCAGACTTTATACAGATAAAAATTCAAGGGATATTTCATCGAAAGATAATCCCAGTCATTGATATACAAATCAGGTAATGTGCTATTTAGGCGTAGGTACTCGGTTTAACTGATGAAAAAAATAAAATAGTGACGCTAATCCCTTAAACTGAACTTAGGTCTTCTATTTTTCACCTAAGATGTCCAATAAGATGTTACATTAAGTCTTTAATGCAACTTCCTTAGTCACAGCTTTTTCATACCTTTCTTTCCCATGTACTTCTTTAACAACCGAGTTATGAGTTATACAATATTCACTAGATTCGTTCCTTGCACTCTTGTGATTCTTGAAGATCGGTCCCTCTATGCTCGTCATTGCCCTACAACATTCCTTACAATATCTTGGTAGTTAAAGCATAAACTTTCCAGTCCCCAATTCTTTGTTTGAGCTGTTATATGTAACATTTAATTCAGCATCCCTACCATAATTTCGTCCAATACTTTTCTCATCACAACCAAAACCGAAGCACCGCTAGTAA
The DNA here is from genome assembly GCF_015104395.2 of Macrobrachium nipponense. Classification (NCBI taxonomy): domain Eukaryota; kingdom Metazoa; phylum Arthropoda; class Malacostraca; order Decapoda; family Palaemonidae; genus Macrobrachium; species Macrobrachium nipponense. The sequence continues at coordinate 34,785,980 of NC_087209.1, read as the reverse complement.
CTACACATAACCAGGAAGGTCATTTATACCTAATGTTAAGAAGGCCTCTCAAACGCCTGTTTTCTTCACTAGGTCGCACTTTCTCAGGATATTTTGTCCTTACTACCCTTCTTATTTCAGTCTTGTCATCGACCTTGTTAACTATTATTACAGGAGTATATCCACAGGATGACTCATTGCATTTTATGATAAAAAGTAAATAACAACTGGACCTGACAGAATACATTAAGAATTCTATTCCTCAAAATAAAAAACTGCTTATTAGACTGCCTTTAATATAAGAATGAACAGTGATTTGCAAAGATCTGTAAAAGATATATACAAACCATGGGCAGCAGTTAAATGGGCTTCTTGGGCCTGAGCTTGAGTGGATACCAGAGCAAAGCAATAGAAAATTTTGAGCTGGAAAATTATCAAAATAGGTTACAAACGCAAAGGAACCCCAAAATCATAATATCAACATTGTAAATGTTTTCAGACCAGGTTTTTGACTGCTGGAGCAATAATTCACAACAACGGATGGAAGGAATTAGGGAAATGCAGGAGAGAGAGAAAATGGCTGGCTGGATAAGTGTGACTAGTGGGAATTAAGATTGAAAAATAACTAGGGAGAATAGTATGAAACACACACAATAAAAAACCATTAGAATTATTCATTCTGATACGCAACAAGTAACACATATTTGACAATTAATTCCTTCTTGTTAGTAATTAGAATAATGAGGATCATATAAATGATGCGATTGAAAGAAATGTCCACTCCAGCTCTGGGGTTACGAGGACTAAAGCAACTCCATGGAATATCCAGAAGAACTGATCGTATTCTGTTAGACCACCACGAGTTTTAAGTTTTGAAAGTACCATTACTGGTATTCTTCACGAGTACTAAATGCATAGCCATGATGATCAAGAACATATAATGGGCGTTGATTTGTTTTATTTTAATGGACGGAAATTGAAGCATGAAAGGCAACAAACACTGAAAAACGGACTATCTTCATTCATGCAAATGGACGCATGATAGTGCATCTATGAGCCAACTTTGGCCAAAAACCTCTTAGGGCATCCTCGCTTCAAAATAAAATCTAGTGTATGACACACTGAAGACTCCTATGAAACACAGATCCAGTGCTCCTGACTCAGCGATCTTATACGCATTTTTAAGAGGCTACTTTATGTCATTGTTAGAACTGTAAATACTAACATATGTCAGATGCTGCAAGCTTTCCAATAATATGTATCAGAAATCTCTTCCTAATTTGTATATAAAATTGTTCACCATTTTTCAGGTGTGAAAAAAAAACACATCTGACTGTATAAAGAAATCGTCTTGTTTTTCCTTAATGACAAATGCTCATTTTCTGCTCGCAAGAGTTCTTGAACTTTCATGGATTTTGTGTCATTAAATTAGAATACCTTCACCCTGCCTCTTACTACCTCGTACTGGTGACCCTAAAGATAACCAACACCGCCAACACAAGCCCATCCAATGACAACGCTGCAGCAGCAAGCATCTGCTTACCACCCTTCATGACCCACAACCCAGAGGCCTGGTTGTTCAGAGCAATGACCTTCTTCAGGTCTGAGATCATCTCCTCATCCCGCAAAGCCAACGCTGTCCTAGAGTTCCTGCCAGATGGCATTTTCGAACATATCACAGAATGGCTCACTGACCAGCAGACCATTGTCATCTACAAAGTGCTGAAGGATCAACTAAGGTCATCCTTCAGCATGCCACACGCCCTCAGAGCTGGGAAAGTCCTAGACAATGTAGGGGCAGCAATAGGAGACCAACAGCTGTCACATGTCTACAAGCAACTACAACGGCTAGTTACAACACCTGCCAGAGACAGCCACCCAGAAACTACATTGGACCTTGTGAGAGAGGTCTTACTTAAAGAATTGCCCCACCAAACAGTTGTGGCCATCCCCCTTGGCATCAACTACGGACCATGACGATTTCTTGAAGAAAGTTGGCGCCGTCCAGAGACCACAAGTCAACTGACCCTAAACAACCACCCATAGCAGCAGCCACCCTTAATCCACAACAACAGACTGACTCAGAGATGGCAAAAATCCAGAGGGTGCGCCACCTCCATACACCACTACCAGAGCTCAAGGTAGAAACAAAAATGCAAATACAAGCCCAAAACAGAAGAATGTCCCAAGGACACTTGTTTCTACCACTGGAGGTTTGGGAATAAAGCCTAAAAAAGGGAAAATGACTGCCACATGTCAAAAAATATGCAAAGGAGTCACACCAGTGACATAACAAACTAAACATCAGTGGTAGGCAAACTGGTTGCCTCATAAGAGATACTGCACCTACCTCTTTCGTTTTGAGGTACAAGAAGTAAGACTTGACATGTTTTTTCATCACGGATGAAACATTGAATACGGAGCTCCTAGTTGACACCTGCCCATGCAACCTGTTCGTGCCAGCAACCCGCACATATGCCTCAACCCAACCCCCCAGCACTCTACGGGCATCCACTGCCTGTGGAGCTCCGCTGAAAATATACAGGGAAACAGACCAAGAATTTGTCATTCAGCAGGAAGCTGTACAACTGGACATGCATCAGAGCAGACATAACCATTGCAATTTTAGAAGTTGACTTCCTAAAAGCCCACAACATGCTGGTGAACATACTGAAACACCAGCTGATCACAAGACCCACCGCCATATCCCCACTCATTCCGACTCCGGTACCAGAGATAAGCCGCCTTCTACAGGAGTTATCGGAGGTATTCAAGGATGACCTGCAGCACAACCTGATCAAATTGGCAAAGCACCACAACCTGACCAAATTCACAAAGCATCATGTCCCTACATCCAGCACCACTTAAGTCACCAAAGGGCCCCCAGTACAAGCTCATTTCAGATGTTTGGGCCCAGAAACACTCGGCCACGCCAAACAAGCTTTCTAGAATATGGAATGAGCAGAAATATGCCAAAAAGCCTCAAGACCCTGTGCGTATCCATCCACATGGTACTAAAACCTGATGGCACATGGCAACTTCGGTGACTACCAGAGACTCCACATAAAGACAGTGCCTGACAGATACCCACTACTGAACATCGCCACAACAAACCAGGTGGAGAGTACCAAAATATTCACGAAGATCGGTCTGCTGAAGGGATACTTTCAAGTTCCAGTCGCAAAAGAAGACACAGAAAAAAAGGCCATTATCACCCACTTTGGCACGTACACCTTCAGCTTACAGCTGCTCCAGCCTTTGAAACTCAGGTGCAATCATCCAAAGTCTGATGGACAAAATCCTGGGCAGCCCATCCTTCTGTGTCACCTACATTAAAGACATACTGATATCATCCCCAACATCAAACAGCACATGAAAGAAATCAGACGGGTCCTGCAAATACTCAAAGAAAATGGTCTTATAGTCCGAAAGGACAAATGCGAATAGGCAAAACCAGTAGTGAAATTCCTAGGCCACCAAAAAAGCCTCGAAAGTGTCAGGCATTCCTGATGAAGGTCTAAGCAATCACTGACTCCCAAAGCCAACAACAATCATAGTCCAAGAATTTATGGGGATAATTAACTAAAACCACCATTTCATACCCAATCTTGCTGAAACACCATCCCCAATATATGACCACTTGAAAGGAAAACCTAAAAGTTTATATTGGAATGAAACGCAAGATAAAGCCTTCACACTAGCCAAAAAAGCATTCACCTCTGCTGCGACACTAATCTTTCCTTTACCTCACCAATGACAGATGCAAGAAGCACAGCAATGGGCACAGTACTCTAACAAAGCACAGACATTGGTCATTGCCCTTTGGCATTCTTCAGTTCAAAGTTGTCATCAGCAGAACAAAAGTACTCCATGTTCGACCCATAGTAGCTAGCAGTCTACTGAGCCATACGCCACTTCCAACTTATGCTAGAGGATGAAAATTATTGGTGCACAGGGACCACCAACCATGCTTTCACCAAAAGTGGTAAGCAAGACAGCAGCGTCACATGTCGTCACTGGCCAAATACTCCTGCATCAATAGATATTTAAAGGGCTCTTCCAACAATGTGGCAGATGCCTTTTCCTGAAACTCCATCAACACAAGTCGAGATCAGGATATCATATCCCATAATAGTATAAGGCCAGAGGGATGACAAGAACCTACAGCAACTTTGGCAGGAGAACCCCACCCTTATGTGGAGTGACTTGTCAATCAATGACTGAGAGACAACCATCGCCTGCAAGATGGGTACCTGAGAAAAGAAGTCTTCAAAATCACCCATAACCTGTCCCTACCATCAGGCAAGAACTCTGTCAGAGCAATACATCTGGTTGGGAATGAAGGTGGACATCAAAAAGTGAGGAAGAGAATGCCTCCCATACCAAACATTTAAAATAATGAGGAACACAGTAACAGGAATAGGAAAGTTCTAGACAATGCTGCAAAGACTGGCCCACATCCACATTGACATAGTGGGACCCATGGCCCCTCCGAGGGGTACAGGTATCTCTTCACAATCATCGACAGGAACACCAGATGGCCAGATGCAATACCAATAAAACAAGACTAATAGGCTGGGTCAGCAGCCACAGAGTTCTGCAATATATATCAAGCGACAGAGGAGTCAACTTCACCTCCGCCTTATGGAGCTCCCTCGCTACCAGCCTTGGGACAAAACTCATTCACACCAGCATACAATCCAGAAGCGAATGACATGGTCGAGAGGCTGCACAACTCCCTCAAATCGACACTCGCCACCAGATGTGAAGGTAGGAGTTTGAGAAAGGAACTACAGTGGGTCTTACTGGGACTGAGAACAGCCCCTCACATAGCATTCAAAACATCACTGGCAGAAGCACTCTAGGGGCAAGCGTTGACAATACCGGCAGACGTTTTTCAAAACCCAACAGAGCCCACAACTCTTCCAGTTGTCTGTAGAGCGTTGGAAAAGAAAAGAATATGTCCCCGACGACCCTGAAAAGTAGAATATGAATTCATAAGAATAGACACAAACAAGCAACCACCAATGCTCCCACTTTCCAGCCTACTCATGATCACACCACATACTGAAAAGGAGAGATAAAATGTATCAGCTGATGGTGGACAGGAGGATCACCTTGGTCTCTACTGATAGATTAAAACCAATCTACATCCCAGACAGTGACCCAACCACCCTTGGACTACTTTCAGGCAGGTGGGAGGGGGGCAAGGTTTGCAGTACTGTGAGATCTCGACGAGTTACCAGGACCCTCAGGGCATTCTCGCTTCAAAACAGAAGTCTAAATGACACACTGAGGCCTCCAAGACTTCCAAGAAACACAGATCCAGCACTCCTGATTCAAGCGATCTTTTATGCATGTGTCAGGATCTACTTTATGTCATTGTTAGAACAGCAATTAGTCAGATGCTGTATGCTTTCCAACCATATGTATTTGAAATTTCTTCCTAATTTGTATATAGAATTGTTCACAATTTCTCAGTTGTGAGAAAACACATCTAACTGTGTATAGATGTCGCATTGTTTTTCCTTAATGTCAAATGCTAATTTTCTGCTTGCAAGAGTTCTTACCTGTCAGGGAGTTTGTCTCAATAAATTAGAATACCTTAACCCTGTCTCTTACTCGTCACCTCCTATAAGTTTACAATGATAAGATAAGCATGGCATATCTCTGACGGTCTGACAATCTCCTTCCATACGCTACCTTATGGTTTATCTTCATACAAGAACTTCTTCATCTATGTAAAATAGGTCAAGCACAAAAATGATTAGAGGTATACCGTTGTACTCATTTTGAAGAGAATACCCTTTGCCACATAGGATGAGTTGCAAAGTAAAGCAAAACTACCAGATATACTGATGGATAAAACAAAAGACATATTGACGATCGCCCCTGGATGCACATCTTCATGGTGGCCTACATTTGTATCGAAATTGCCTTGACTGAAATCTCTTCAAGCTGGAAAATAGACTACACTAACGGTCATACAGATTATACAAATGATAATTATATAATCAAAGAATGATGGAATTATTTAGCATATGAACTATCAATGAATTAATAAAAACAGCTGAGAAAAAATGCATTTTAAGAGTACTGTTTAGGTAATAGGACGAGACCTTTGTGAACGACCATCTTTTATGCATTCAGTATATTCCTAACTGTCCAGTCTTATATCTCTCTTCCTCATCTGTACCAACTGTGTAATTCATAAACTGCTAATCTTCATCATGTACTTACATACTTTCATCACAAATACACAAACTGCGGTCATACAACGCTCTGGTTTCTACCAATTTTCTACTCATAAAAGTCCTGCACAAATTCTTTTAAACAAAACTTTTTTTCAATATACTGTAATTTTTTCCTCACAGCCACCTATCAACACTATCATCAGCAAATATTAATTATTCTTCCTTACAATGACCTCGTTTTCTGTCCAATAAGCACATACATACGTCTACTCTTTAAACACGATGAACAGACACAGCCTTACATCCCGACCATTGAACAAGCACGCTCTCTTTCTCTTGTCGAACAGTTCTCCCTAACAGATAACTACTTCACCTTGAAAACTTGCATTGTTTCAATTCTCATTTTTACCAGCCAGCCTAAATGCTGTCAACAAACACCCAGTCAATAAAATCTGTTGAATCTTTAATCAATATAACGATGACAGACCTACCATTATAACCTTCGTTACATGAAACAGCAATACTTTCTAGTCACATTTTCCTTACCAGTTCTCAGGAGCCCTAATCAAGTATGCCCGGGTAAATCTTTCATTCCTGCATCACCCTCCCTATAAGAAAGGTTATCTATTCCTTTTCTAAAATATTTAGAATTTTTCATTTGTCCGACTCATATTCAATGTTACACAGGCGGACACATGGACAAATATACATATACATAAGTATTAGCGAAAAAAATATTTCTCTCCCTGTCTTAGCCGTTATTTATCTGATGTCTTATTTTCCCCGTTCTTAAGGCCTCCGAGCGTTCCAATTAAAAAAAGAATCTGGAGCTGGCTAAGATATTAATTCAGTTGGGTATCTTTAGATTATCTAAGGTGTAATGAATAGGCCAATCAGTGTCAGGAAGGAAATCTGTGGATCACAGGCCGAAACTAATCACCAGAAATCAAAATTCTCTTTCTCTCTCTCACTCTTGGCCTTACTCACTCTCTCTCTCTCTCTCTCTCTCTCTCTCTCTCTCTCTCTCAAATACACACATGACCAAACACATACACATATACACACACTCACGCGAGCGTTTCTATGTGCTACCATAAAAACGGGAAAAAAGAGATAATATATTTTCTTTTCATATGAGAGTAAACTCGTGTGAGCTTATTTCCTAACGCCGTTCTTTTAAGGGAACGGTTAGCAGCAAGAAATAAACAAGCAGCAAATCTCTTTATTCGCATGGATTAAACAAGATGAAAACCTTTGGGAAGGAAATCTCTGGCTTGGGGTCGAGGTAAACAAGAACCCAAATAAGAAGAAAAAGAAGAAGGGAAAAAAAGAATTAGAGGAAGAGTCGTTAGAACCAACACCAGTTATTTCGTTTCGTTCTTTGTTGTCGTCATCGTCTTTTCCTCGTTCTTTTTTTTTTTTTTACTTTGTAACTTTTTTTTTCTCTCTTTTTCCTCCCCTCCAACAAAGTAGCCCGGTTTAGTCTGGTGAGCTTCCCTCAGACAAACCACAGGGCTCGATATTCCAAATCCGCAGCGCTTCTGGGGTCGGTGTTGGGGCGGTGCTCTGATGGATGGAGTAATACCGGGGATACAGACCAGTGACGGAACAATTCGCCCCAACACCTGCTACCTCTGTTCGACCACCACCACCTCCACCACCACTGATGCTGCTACCTCCACCTCCTCTAGCAGTATCATCCTCATGGAAACCCAACCATTTTACCTCATTCTCTCTCTCTCTCTCTCTCTCTCTCTCTCTCTCTCGGTGCTGTTATAAATTTATTTGGTTTAGAGCCCGCCAAACAAAGGTGGAGAATATAATGGAAAACCAAGTCCGTTCTGTAACTGGAGGAAGGATACACTTTCGTACCACTTTTTTTTTCTTATTTTTTTATAAACTAAACACAGTCAATCGAGTTTAGTGGGTGTGAGAGTATGGAATTTTGCTTGTCCACTCTTCTTCCGACGTTGAAACAGGAGAAAGAAAATGCTACGACAATAATGGAAAAATAAAGACGATGAAGTAAAGAGAAGATTGGAAAGGGAATCTGTCAAACATCCTGGAAAATGATGTAGATGAAATCAGACACAAATAAGAAAAAACAGTAGAAGCTTAAAGTGGCTGTATATATTAAAAAAAAATTATGAAAAGACCGTAACCATAATAAAACTGAACAGGAAAATGATAATGGAAAAACAAAGTGAGACGCCCTAGAGCGGCGAAAGCATCCCGCCCTCTTAATAAGATGATAATGAAAAGCTGATGCTAAATATATTCTGGAATAGATTTAAAAAGTTACAAGTTAGGGCGATTGTAAATCTTTAACCAGGAAGTTGGATTGACGGGAAACAAATTGGAAACTTACGGCGATTTCGGGCAGTTGAGGCCGGGGGAAGGGGCCATGGAAGATCGGTATTAAATGAAATATATAGGTAAAGAGTTATGGGTCGTTTTCATTTGTACCCATTTTCCTTGCAGTCATTTGTCGTCGTTCTTATCCACAGATGTTGTAACAAAGGAGAAATTGTACATTTCCATTACCATCGTGTAATTTCAATTTGCTGACGGATTCTTACATATTACTTCACTTCTCTCTCTCGTTCGGAGTTGCGTTTGATTTCATTGCCTGAAGGATGTATGTGTGTTACACCATACTGACAGAATGCCGCAATCAGTCTATGAGCTTTAGAACAATTTAAGAGAGCGATGTGCCCTGGAAAAACAACACATTCCATGCGAGGCCTCTGATGTATGATGCATAGCTGAACACCATTCACTCTAATATATGAACGTTACACTTAACCTCTAAAAGTCTATGTTGTTCCTCGTGAATAATGGCATAAATGCTTCCTCCTATTTTCATTACGAAGAGAATACAGATAGAGAGAAAAAATGTGTACGGTTTGTGTGTCCAGTTACGGTTTTTTCCATGCTTATTATTCAAATGCAAGCAGCTCCCTGCAAAGAGTTACATAGGGCAACTAATCCGTAACAAGGGAAAAAGAAACACGGACACAGAATTTGCCGAGTGTGATTGCTGTGGTGTTTGGAACCCGTCGGTCAGAAATCATGTTATACACAAAGACAACCTTCAGTTGTCAGTGGCGGATCTAGAAATCTTGTATGGGGGGGGGGGGGGGGGGGGGGGGGGGGTTTAAGATGACCACACACACACACACACAGAATTATAGATATATAGATATATATATATATGATATATATAATATATATATGTGTGTGTGTGTGTGTGTGTGTGACATGTGTACACACACATACCGTACTTATATATCAAAATTCATATATATATGCCCATCCCCCTTAAATTCGCCACTGGTAGTTGTAGTATTCCCTTGAGCATTTGCTATTCTTAACACTTTCCTACCTATTTTGTTAAGAGAAATCATCGTTTTCAAGTCATCAGCTGAGAGAGATAACACTCAATATAACAACCCAAAGGTCGAGCAGTCTCTGATAAATTGACTTTCCTATTCTCTCTCTTTCTTACTTTGACCACTGAAGTAAACTAATGTTTTTAAACCCACTCGCCATTATCTTGATAAGTGAACAGATTTTTATTTATCATTCGATTTTAACGCAATGCTTTCTTTTAAATTTGTTAATAGTTGTAAAAAAGCCGGCACGATTTTTCACGCTTTCGAGAAAAAAAAAAAAAGGTATGGCAGTTTCTTACCCTCAATAATCAAGCTGAGTACAGCTAAAAATTTATCTCCATGGACAGTCTGTTCTGTATGGGGATATTCCAGTTGGGGGTGAAGGTATCCGATAATATTTCCATTCATCGCCCTTTTAACAATAAATAAATAAAATAAATATATTAACTTGAAGGACGATGAGGATAGTAAAGAAGTCAACAATAGGAGTCGGTGATTTTTTCTTGAAAGACAGCTGCTTTACGTGGTTTGGTCTTTACAAATTTCTAAAAACCACAACAAACACTTCATGTACTAAGAGAATTAAATTTCAATAAATCCTGTTTAGTTGAGACCAAAAAGCTTAACATATCATGGTAATGAACGGAGGTTTAAATGGTATCAGTAACTGATTTATTGACGAGAAAAACCATCGCCTAAACAGCTTCACAAACTTATCAAGAGAGATTTTCTTAGGAAGACTTTTAGGAAAAGTCAAATCATCCTCCACAACACTGCTGGCCTCCACAAAGCCCATGCGCGATACGGCATCTCTGAGGGCATCATTTAGAGTAGCGACTCACTGTAACCTCATCGACCACATAACTGAATCTAAGATACAAATACTCTTAAGATTACTCAGTGCTGACGCCAGAAAAACAACAGTACGTATTTCAAAGGAAGATTCCAGTAATTTCTCGCCAGAAAAACAACAGTACCGATTTCCAAGGAAGATTCCGATATTTTTTAACCAATTCATAAAGTAACCTAGTACCATATACTAAAAATGCTATTTTCTGATACTAAGGATCTTCAGAGCTTTATTTACTAAAAACATTTAAGCAATAAAAGAGTACTGCTAAGCAAGCAATTTCCCCCCAACACGATGTTTATGAAACAAGAATGCTACTGACGGCTCGAATGTCTAGCCTGAAGGTCATAGCAATGGTCATGGTCATAAAGACAAAAACATTATGTCAACTGTAAGGGCTCTATTTCTGGAGCATGCGTGCCATATATGAAGTCTCTAGTTCTTATATTCCAAAAGTGCTAAGCAAGCTTAAAATCGTGTCACTGATCTATGGAAGTTGGAGCAACAATATCACCTAATGGTCAGCCTGCATGAGGAAATATGGCAAACTTTGACAAAAAGATAGATGGTGGTCCCTCCAACACCAGCCCCCATCCCCAGTAAACCTATTCATGATGGTCTTCCATTGCACCAGGTTTGAGTGACATCCTTTCAACAGAAGATGAACTGTAATGACAATTTAAATGAGGTAAACTAACGGGCTGCAAGACATTCAGACAAACAGATGATCTCCTTACGCGTCCATCATCTCAAAAAGGGTTGCCGTTGTACTGATGTTGAATGGAATCTCTTCAACTGTGTAGGACTTATCAGACAGATGTACATAATAAGAGGAACTCACAATCAGGCATAACTGTGTACCTCTGAAATTCCTTCAATCATGTGAGAGTTGTTACAATACCAAATAAGCATTATAGACATACTACCAGGCAAATAGATGGTTGGGCAGTGAGTAAGTTTAACTGAAAACGTTACGACTGCGTAGGAGGATTTGCGATGACAAGATAAGGGTGACTGACTCACAATCAGGCATCAAATGGCCAAAAAGACAGATGATTTTCCTTCCTTTAAAATAGAATTTTAATGAAATCTCTTCAACTATGTAAAAGTTGTGATGACATTTTGAAGGATGAATGAAAACAAAGATGGACAAACAGGTAGACGATCTCCCCTCAAGCACAACTATGCATCATGATCTATCTTTATATTACGTTTCATGGAAACCTATTCATTCATGCAGGAAGAGTTAATATGACAAAGTAAGCATGACGGCCACACTTACAAAGAACTCATGGACAGACTTGTTGACGGACAAACGGATAAAAGGTGACCCCTTATGAACACCCTAGAATGAAAAGATTGCCTTTGTACCATGTATGATTAGTTACAGTAAAAACGACAGATAGACAAATGGGCAAAGGATCCCTGTCTATGCTCAACCATGAATAATGATCTACCTTTGTACAAAGTTTGACTGAAATTAACTGAACTATACAAAAATAGAAATGACTTGAAAAGCCCAACAAATGCACTGACGACCAGTCAAACGGTCAGACAGACTGACAGTCAGTCTAATTTTGCACCCTGGAGGAGTGAAATCTCTCGCAGTTGTCTACGAAGAGTTAAGAGGACAAACAAGTGTCTGATGGACACACAGAGAGACATTATTCCTACCTGCTCATCTGTGCATGATTGTTAACCACTGTACATAGTTTGATTCCGAACCCATAAACCTGGTGGCTCTGTATTGACAAGGTAAGCAAGATAGACAAACAGTTAGACGGACAGATGGATATACAAAAGGATGATAACCCTTCATGCACATCTATCCATCATGGTATAACTTTCAAAAAGATTGACTGAAATCCCTTCACCTGTGTAGGAGGAGTTATGACGTAAAGGTAAGTGTGACAAAGTACAGCTGGACAGATGCACAAGGGAAAATATAGAAATATATAGTCTGCCAAACTTTGACAGTAGGAGAATAGTGATAATAATAATAGCAACTAAACAACATTTTACACGGCCAAAGAAATTCTAATAACTTCACTTACGGAGAACTACTCAAGAGTATATAAAGACGTTCCTAATTTATCCAAATAGACGGAAATCTACTGAGCCAGTGACAATAAAAGAAATATTCAAGGTTTATTATAAATGTTTGAAAACAATCAATTCACTTAGTTTTGATGGGTATGGATGCAAATCATCTTCGTTTCTTTTGCGAAAAATGAGTAACATTCTGATATAAAGTGTCTGATCGAGGGTATCCAAGACTGGACAGTGACGCAAGCGGTGCCAGCGCTGCCGATCATTGCTTTCAGAGAGGACCTTCCCAAGTATCACCTCACCACTCAGCCACTTTAATTCAGAATAAGACTTGAAACGGAACTGACAGCGTGTCTATTTCTCATATACACACGACTTTAAGCAACTCTGTTGAAGGAGGATGGGCTGGGGGAGATTTGGAAAGGGAAGAGTAAGGGGGGGGGGGGAGAGGCGCTTAGTTCATGGAGCTCGTATTGATATAGGGTAACATGAACCTCCTCCTCCCCCTTATCCTCCTCCTCCTCCGTTCCATCTTCCCCCTCAGCCTCTTCCACCATCACCACTTCCCCCTCCGCCCCTTTTTTTTATCCCTACCATAAACAAACCATTTCCATCCATAACCATTCGACCAAGGTCGTTGCTGTCGAATTATAATGACGAGGCGATGCCAAGATCGATTCCCGTCGGGGAAAGCAGATAATTCACGAGACAAAGGTTGGCCCAGTAATTCCTGAAAGGTTCATGAAATTTTCGTGAGCCTTATGAAACGTTTCGTTGGTAATTGAAGCGTCAGAGAGAAGTGTAGGAGTTTACTCAAAAGGATTCAGTTTATAAACGTTTTAATAACCAAATAATCATCTTCTAAGTTTCTGAAAATTAAACTACTTATAAATAACAAAAGTCAATACATTTAAATTTCCTGCAAATTATCATATACCAAAAAATTGAAACAATCAAAGCAGTAACCAGTAGGCCAAAGACGAATGTTTAAAAAGAAAAACAGGTTACCAAATAGAAATAAAAAAAGATTATCGAAAAAAAGAAACGCTCATCAAATAACCAGTTATACGACAAGTAAAAACTACGTTAATGTGCATCATTCTTACATGAAACAAGAAGATTAAAACAATGACGGTGAAACAACAAACATAAAAAATCTCATCACTAAAATAGCAACAAGCAAATAAACAGAGGAAGGGTAAAATGGAAAATACTCAACGTATACAGTGAAGATAACATGGTATTTGGCATGCCATTGTTGTGGAATTACAGTCAATTTAGGTGTATTATAAATTGCAATCCACAAATCCCTGCGATTTTCGAAGATGAAATGCTATGGATATGCATACACAGAAACATTTATACACTATAAATATATATATATATATATATAATATATATATATATATGTATATATATATATATATATATATATATATAATCTATAAAACAGATAGATAAGTAAATAGACAGATATATCAGATATATAGATAGATACACTTTACAAATTATGCACCATATTACTTCAAAAATACAGTAATAGATTTACAGAAAACCTAAATACAGTTGTGCACATACACACACACGTACGCAAGGCCCCCCACCCCCCCCCCCGCGCGTACGCAACAATTTCACACATACACATACACACACACACCACACACACACACACACCACACACACACTGTATTTGCAAATATCGTTATAATATGAAACTACTGAGCTATGATTACTGTTATTCTGTATTAAAAAAAAAGTCACTCAGATTTAAATAAACAGTCGACTTAATTTCAAGAATGAAATTCTTTCCCTTTCTCTCTCCATTTTTCTCCTCTTTTGCTTTAACATCTTTTTCTCGCTATATTACTCCCCCCGCACCACCCCACCTTCTACGCACCGTATCAGTACAAAAAGCCAAGGACAAAGGCAGCGAGCTTTTACAGTAATTATCAATTTAGGTGTACTCCCCGTTTATCTTAAGGATCAAGGACAATAGACTCACGAAGAGGAGCACAATATGAAGCGTCGAGGGGAAGGAAACCGCTATAAAACGCCGCTCGTTAGGCCGGAATTCCCATGGAAAGCCAATAGGAAGCTGCTCACTAACCGCAAGCAAGGCAATTTCGGTGCCTTACAACTGCATCGCACACTACAGGATCTGATGGATCAAGCTCTTAGAGTTAATAATCTGGGACTGATATTCATGTAAATAAACCTTAGAAACAAAAGAACATCACATGTTGATGGCCCCAGTGTGTTCATAATCGCCGGTGCAGAATCATCTGCCGCACAAAGAGGTTTGGCTCAGAATACCCACCGAGAGTTTTCACGTTTCTGCACCCGACCACCGACTGAATCGGGGCCTCTGCCATGTCTCAGCTCCCTTTTCTTTCCAGCCACTCTCAAGAAACAGTTTCATTCTCGTGTTCCTGTCGCGATTCTCTTCCCTAATAGACATTGCTCATGATGCTCAACAGCATCTTTCAATCACAATTAATGCAAAAGCTATGAAGTTTAGTAGGGTGCTTTATTTTGACATGTGGCCTTTATCAATGGTATTGCAACAACCTTCTCTTCATATTTGCATGGAATGTTTATATAATATACAACCTTAAAATTCAGGTGAGAGATTCGTGAGGACATTTGATGTTTTACGGCTCATTTGCTCAATGAAAATTCCAGTGAAAACGGAATCAAACAGGATTATTTAATTCAATAACGAATTTCAAGAATTAATCAGTGAATAGTGCCCTTTCATGCTCCATGTTTTGAATGTATCCGATGATACACGAAACCGAATGCATAAAAATATAAACATATGTGTCATTAGGCGTCCTCCTGATTCATTAACAGATATTTTCTAACAAATTTGGTAAACTTGACTAATGCCATTCTACTTTAACGACATTGCTGCATATTCCTTAAATTAGGTTTCTCTTATGAAAAACAATCATCCAACAGTACAGTTCAGACAAACTGATTTTAAGCGGGAGGGAAGACAAGAGAGGGAGACAGTCGTCAATAATAAGAATGAAATGAAATATTCTTCGGCAAAATCCATGGATCCAGCTTCCACCAAGTAGCTAAATACTCATTAATTTCGCACTTCCCCCACATGAAAGGAGAGAGAGAGAGAGAGAGAGAGAGAGAGAGAGAGAGTTACCTAGGTCACAATCCCCTTTTTTCCCCTCTCAGCTAAATCGCCTTCATAGTACCATGATTTTGGTAACTTGGGGACAGCCGGTCTTTGGCGATGAAAAAAAAGAAAAAAAAAATTGAAACACTCGACATTTCAGGCCAAAGTGGCACCAAACCAGACTTCTGCTCCCGGTTCTCTCTCTCTCTCCTCTCTCTCTCTCTCTCTCTCTCTCTCTCTCCCAACCCCCCATCCATTCCCCAACACTCCCCAACAACTCGAGTGCTCTTGCATTAGTAAATCGTTTCGTCTGACTTGTCTAGAATGGGGGGGTGGAGGCTGGGGAGCCTGAGAGGGGAGAACTAAGACGAGGAGGGACTGCGAAAAGAGAGGGACCGAGTCAGGGAAATATGAGGGGAATAAGAGGGCAGAGAGTGAGAGGAAATACTCCATCTTAATAATCACGAGGAACCTCCTGCATCTTGGAAGGAAGACATTTTTGCCTGATGAATTCACAGACTCGTTGGCACTAACAAAAGTATTTGAGTGTTCGGATAAACTGGGGGCACTTGCTTGATTTTTTAATGATTTGGCAAGAAGTAGAAGTCAATCACATGGCTGACTATAGTTATATATAAACTGGAAAACGCCAAACTTATTATTAATAGGCAGCCGAACTGGTTAGTCGTGAAAATGCATGAATAAGGAGAGAGAATCTAATTGCCAAGTTGGCTATGGAGGACAGTCTGGAAAACAACTCAAGAGAGGCACACAGACGTTTCATTATTATTATTATTATTTTTTTTTAATTTAATTCGTGTTGCCCATTATACAGACTGCCAGCACGCACATCACAGATAGAAGCTAACAAAAATATGAGTTATATCCTCTTCTACGTTGTAGTTGCTTGGAATTGGGACATGAACTTTCCCTTCCCTTTGCTTCTTCTGTATTCCAATAAGGCAAGGCAAATTAAACTGCCGTTCCCATGACATTCTTATGAACAAACGGGGATGATATAAAACATTAAAGATAAGCAAAAATACCTCTGTTGATGATTACGGAATAAATAAAGATTGCCGCACATCCACTAATATTATTTCAGCTACTTAGAAAAAGGAGACGTTAATTATGAGAATATTAGAATTCTTGGTTTGTAACACTAAATAAATAAAGAAAAGAAATTATATTTCAATGGATTTTAGTAGATATATGGAAATAATTACATTCATTTTCGGGAGGAATTGTAAAGTTTCATTTGGCGCATTAACGTGAATCTGCAGCAATGACCTCTGCGTGCTTACGGACGGACGGACACACACACAGATATATATATTATATAATATATATATATATATCTATATATAGTATATATATATATATATATTATATAGATATATATATATATATATATATATATATATTATATATATATAAAAGGTGAGAATAAATTAGTTTTCCAATTCAGCAGCAAATAAAACAACAGATGATTTTTTAACTAGTCCATGGACCAGTCAAGTAGACAGAGGTGTTGCATTTTTGTTGTTAAATCTTTGTTGGATTAACCGTAGAATTATCACATGAGGTAGGATAGGGAGAGGCTCACCTAGCCAACGAATGCACGTCCTTCAATTATTCTTTGAGCAGGATTGAGATAATTTTCTGTTTTGTTGGTGGCAGAAGGATAATCATGGCATATCTTCGATGCTTTGAGATGGATATAATTCAATCAAGGTGATCAAACCCAATTCGAAATAGGACTTGCACATGCTGCCTAATTATTCATGATTATGATACAAGCATTATTCAGAATTTCACAATGTCTATTAAAGTTGTGATCAGAATCGTTTAAGTCATAAACTACGGGAGGCTTGTAATGACAATACACGGGTTTTAATTAGAGTTGGCTTTGTGTACGCTGGATATTTCGCTAAGCAATTAACATAAAATAAAGGCACAACGAAAAGATAAATTCAACGGGAACAGGGCTGAATGTAACGAACGTACAGACAGGCGAGTCAGTGAACGTACAACAGTGAAGTGAATGTTTTCGATAAACGTCACATATCATAAGAATCGAGAAAGTATTGCACAGTTAATGTGCAGCTGAAAAATTACAGGTAGATCAAAGTCTATGAAGGTCTAAACTATAAAAACTCGTAAGTTAAGGGTGCACGTTTGTCTCAATATGAAACGTCCGTGCACATGAACAAAAACAATTCGCCATTCATTTATATTTTCGCAAAAATGATAGGTGATAAACCAGTATATTTTAGCAGCAATATTAACGACAAATTAATGAGAACTCGCCCTTGTCAGTTATGTTCATCACAAAACGCTATATATTTATCACCAATGTTCTCTGCACTAATCATTCACAGGGGCAGCGGCACAGGTGTGATACCACGGCCGTATCAAACTATATTTCATTCTCTGTTCCTGGTGATTAGGGGAACCAAACACAGAATGTATGGCATGTGAATTAATGGTGTAAGAAATGGTGAGCATTGGCATTTTCACGCGTAAGTGACATCTGTTCAAGAGGGAGATTAGAAGCATATTATATCATTCCAATTACATCACAAAAACCAACCGATACCTATACAAAAGGTCTTCAATAAAACTACACCAACATAATAATAATAATAATAATAATAATAATAATAATAATAATAATAACAAAACATTAGAGTCGCGACCGTTTAAAGAGCGAAGTGAAAGCAAATAAAGTGGCCGCATGCAGGTCAAATTCCCCGACAGCGAGCATTGTTTAGCGTCATACAACAAAACATTTATCAATAATGTTCCGCGTCGCCTTTTAACCTTTACAAACGAGTGAATATACGTTGTAAAGAATAGGAATAATATTTCGACAATAATAAGGGAGTCCACAACAATTTTTACGCTTTAATCGCGTGTTTTTACTTAACATTAAAAGGTTTGAACTTGGCTTTTAAATGCATGAAATATATTTTTACAATATTCATTATACTGAGATATTTAGAGATATGCGAAAAAATATATCAAATTTGCTTAAATTTGCAGACTATAGGTACATTATGGACAATTTTAACAAATGCATATAAACCTCTCGTATGCATGTGGTGAATATATGATATTCAGATACATACGCGAGTTTCATTAAAAGAGAGAGAGAAATAAAATAATAATCTTTGTTGACATCTGTCAACATAAATATTTCCGCATGTGTGTATGTATGTAAGTATGAATATATATTATATATATATATATATATAATATATATTATATATAATATATATATATATATATATATATATATATATATAAGTATAAAAGATACACACCAACAACGACAGATATACATACGCAAACACATATACTATATATATATTATATATATATATTATATATATATATATATATATATATATATATATATATATAGATATATATATATATATATATATATATACTAATTATTAGCATCATTCATCATTTTAAACGTTAAAAAGGTATAAATCCATGATAGGGCTGACATTATTCATCACGAGTGTGTAAAATCTGCTTCTCGAGGCCTTATAAAGGGTGCAGTGACAACAACCCAAAAAAAGCCTCAACCGCAATTGAATTAAGTGCCACAGAGAATCTGAGGATGCATCATGATCCTCTTTCACTGGGGAAGACGAAGCATCAGTGACTTCGAGATAAAGCAATAAAAAATAAAAGTCAGAAAAGTCAGTCAGATAAAATACGTATGAATTCTAAAGTAAACATCACAATTATAATTCCGTCAAGAGCATTTCGTATAAGTTAAATATCGTTGTTGTCTATAACACTATCTATCTTGAAAACTTTCACAACTGTTTTCAGACGTTATTTTTGATCGTGGAGTGACAATTTTAAACCGTCACTCATGCAATACGAGAATCAATTGCTGGGTTTTAATATGGACGTGAGCTTTATAATTCAAGACTGAGTATGACCCTAGTCTGAAATGGGTTACAGTCCTGAGGCCAAATTTTATGCAGATTAATTAGCGAAAGTAAAGATCGTAGCCTTCATAAAGTAGATTCCTCCCAATATCGAGTGTTTTAAATATGAAGGGTTCTTCACAAATAAATGCTATTTTGTATCAATCATCTCTTTCGCGATAAGTACAGGTGATTGATCCCTCGGAATCTCTACATCAAGATAAAGCGTTGGATATGATTGTTTAATTCCAGAAATGCAAAAATTTATACCCATCAATACAAGATTTGATGACGCAGGCTGGGCACAATCACACACACACACACACACACAACACACACACACACACACGCAGAAATAACAGTCACTCCACAAACTTCAAAAAGATAGGGAAGGTAAGAAAATTTGTACTATGCATTCATGTAAAAAATTGAAAAAGCTTGCATACATACATTACATATATATATAAATATATATATATATATATATATATATATATATATATATATATATCACACACACACCACACACATATATATATATATATATATATATATATATATATATATATATATATATAATGGAAAATTTTACAGTCGTCAGATTCGCCCTAGATGAAAACGATGTTTACATACACAAATAAATGTTAGGTAACACAAGCTTCACAAGAATTTCTGCTGGATACAAGAAACTGTCGCAAAGAGACAGACTAGTGCCCCTGCGAAATTATTACAATAAATCACTCGAGTAGTATGCTAAAAGTGTGTACTTTGGTAAGAGGGGAAAAATAGATGAGAAGTTATTGGATTTTCTAAATACAAGTTAATATAATTCTATGTTCATGAATTCGTGCCATAATGTAACAACGAACGTAATGACAAACAAATACCTATGACAAGATATACCTAAGAAAAACACTTTGGTATACAGCAGCAAGTTCTGCCAATGCTGCGCCCGTAAAAAAAATGGAATGGATAATAAAGTCAATCCAAAACGATAATGGTGTTTAAGGGAAGTTACGAGAGGCATACTGAGAGAGAGAGAGAGAGAGAGAGAGAGAGAGAGAGAGAGAGAGAGAGAGAGGTGCTGCAATCTTTCAAAGATGAATGAAATATTACAGCAGGTGAAAACGGAACAGACATCAAAGGTGAGGCAGCAAAGCACTACAGGCGGTCGGGGCACAAGAGAAAAATCGAAACATTACGAGAATGGAATGAATAAAGATAAGGAGACTAAAGATGGAATGAATAAAGAGATGTGGACTGATGAGAAGGATGGTGTCGGGAGATAAAGGAAGTGGGCGGCATAGGCGGGGTGGGTGGGCTGCAGAGTGGGGTGGGTGGGTGGGTGGGTACCTCGAGCGAAGGTGTGGCCGCAGCAGCAATAACATCACGAAGACATCATGCTTTTACACCCACCTAACTTTTATGCTCTCACAAAACACAAAAATACTGTGTCGCGATGGTGTCTAATGGGTCAAGAGAGGATTGGAGTGGTGGCCAGGCCTCTTCTATGTAATGTTTAGCTGCAGCAGTACTGTTCACAAACACGTTTTCCTTTAAGCACTTCCCCGTTGGGCGGCCTCCTCTACGTAATCCCAACACTCAAACCCCCACCACCCCCCACCGCCCATTCCTCCTCCGCCCAAAATACACAAACCCACACACACACACACACACACACACACCTAAGCCCAATCCGCCTATCCCCCTGACCCTTTCGCGTTCCTCTTCAATAGGACCTACATCATATTAACTGGGATCTATTCAATAACAGGTAACAGTGTTCATTCTCGAGTTCGCAAAGAATCCCGAAAAGTTTCGAAAGCATCTGGAACTCTGCTGGGGATATGGCCCCCGAGATGTTCATTTCCATGGTTTTGGATCCGCAGCTTTTGTTCACTTGATCGTTATGTTTCGTAATATATACGAGGCTGCGCTACTCAAACCACGCTCCTCGCCCTCTATTTAATTTTCTTCCATCCTGCTGCAATGTCGTTTAGGCTCCTTTTCTCCATCATCTTCGCAACTATATATTCATTTCGCTCATTCTCACTCTCCTCTTCTCTACCAGACGCACTCCCCTAAACTTACATCTTCATACCGTCTCGGCACGCTATTTTTCCTCTTCACTGGACTTACACTTTCGGGACTTATGATGTTCTAACTCCTGTTTTCAATGAAATTTATCTGTCTATTCAAAGCTGCTGCAGTCAATACTTCACTTCATTACACCTTATCTTAGATCTCTACTCAATTACGTTCTTGCTGGGGGAGAGTGCGTTCCTCGTAATCCTAACCCTTCCTCATTGCTGCATTTGTGTCTTACCTTTTCTCTTTTCTTGGTATTCCCTCCTGCTCTTCCCTAACCACTATTCCAAATCAACCCTCCCCCTGGAAACCCCCTCCCCCCCTCTTTCTCCCCATAATCCCCCATTGCCCTTTGCACCCTTCTCCCCTACCTCCTGCCTCACCATTTCCTTGGCCAATATGGAAACTTCGTTTAGAAAAACAGAGGCAGGAGCCATTTTTGGCGGGGCTTAATTACTCTCTTGTTAAAAGACTGTGACGGTGAGAGAGAGAGAGAGAGAGAGAGAGAGAGAGAGAGAGAGAGAGAGAGAGATGGCGGCCACCATGGATAGGATAACACTCGCCGCAGCTGCTTAACTAATTTGCTCCGGTTATACACCTGTTGATGGATTTCATTAAATTAATAAGAAGAAGGGCAGGTAAATGGATCCGCTTCTTCCTCATAGGATTTCCAGCCGCTTTAATGAAACACCACGACCTTCAGTAATTAGTAGTAACTCACTGCTACTGGAAAAACGCACGAACAACAATTCAGTGTCGTCCTTTATGGAAATATGTACATAAATACTTTTATTAGCAACGTTATTAGCAACTAAGGAGTTAGATTGGCCAATTGTTTTATCTACCTATTATAAGATGGAAATGTTTACCATCAAGAATTAATTTACATTGAATTCATCTGATTATAGCAATTAACTATAGTATTAAAGCATACACTTGATTATGTATTGTATTCTCTTGTGATAAAACACTGAAAGTCAATGGCGATTTTATTCCTTACTCTGTGAACTAACGTTAATTAATATTAGAGTTTAAAAAAAAACATGAGCTAGTAGGAGAAAGATGAAGAGCCAATTTGCACCATGTGCTCTCATAATATATGTCAATCAATCTTATTGAAAAAAAATCAGTTAAATACTTAACGCCAAAGTTATACGATACGGACACTGCTTCATTTACTGTATATATACAAAACTCAAGAATCATCCTGTTTCAAAATTTCTGGACAGACTGTGAAAAGGACAAAAATATGAACTAATATTTTCTTTGGAAAATTATAAGCGAAAAACACCAGCTCTTAATGAAATAAAAGCAGACAATATGATGTCCCACCAACAATACCTCATTAAAATCAAATTGGTACTTTACCTTTCTAATATATAATTTATGACAATAACAAACGTACATTTTGCAATACAAATTTGCCTCTTATTTACTCGAGTACTGTCTCTATCTATGGTCTTCGTAGTTTTCAATTCAGCAAAATCGTTCTATACTTCAAGTGAATTCTTCCTCAGAAACCTGCAGATATAAAAACTCTATTTAAAAAATCATTAGTTTACGAACTTCTTTATTTTCTCAGAGGTTACTCAAAGGTAAGCCTGGGAAAGCAGTACACGTTAGTGATCAGAGATTAAAATTACCATAAACATTTCTATTTATATAATATATATGTATATATATATATATATATATATATATAATATATATATATATATATATATATAACCAAACTGGTGCTGCCTGGGAAAACTTAGAATGACAGAGATACAATCTCTCTCTCTCTCTCTCTCTCTCTCTCTCTCTCTCTCTCTCTCTCAAAGTCCCTCTACTCTCTCTCTCACTTCCTCTTCCTCTTACTCTATCTCTCACTCTCTCCCTTTCCTATTAAGATAGTTGCTTCAGTTACATTGTCAGTGTTTTTGACATTTTATATTTCACCATTTCTCACTCTGATTCCTTTTGGGCCTGAACTTTTCAGTTATTCTCACTTCACCACCTTCAAACCCGCCCTTCCTATCAAGGCTGAACTTAGACTTAAAGGAGACCGGGAGTGTAACATTTGTCTCAGCATAGTCGAAAACTGTAAATTTGACATTTATATCTGTCGTTTTCAGTTATTTTTACATGTCAACCCCTCTACACCCCTTCTCAGTCCCCCTTCCTATCGGAGCTGAACTTAGATTTGGAGGAATTTGGGAATAAATCTATTCATCTCAGCAACCTCAAAAACTATGAATTTGACATTATATGTCCTTTTTGGTTGTTTTTACATTTCACCCACGTCTTAGCCCCTCTTCCTATCGGGGTCTGAACTTAGACTTAAAGGGCATCAGGAGAGTCGCTATCCATCTCAGTGACCTCAAAAACTATGTATTAGACACTAATATCTTTCATTTTGCTTTTTTTTCCTATGACCCCCTTCCCACACCTTCTCATCTGCTCCCCCCCCCCCCCCCTTGGTACTGAACATGGATTTAAAGGACATCAGAGCATCACTATTCATCAGAGCTGTCTTGAATACTATGGAACAGACTCTAACATCTGTGGTTTTTAGTTATTTTTACATGTCAGCCCCTTCCCACCACTTCTCACCACCCCTCCCTATCGCGGTTAAACTTAGACTTAAAGGGCATCGGTAGAGTCACTATTCATCTCAGTGACCTAAAAAACTATGGATTAAACATTGTCTGTCATTTTCGGTTATTTTAACATCAACCCCTTCCCACCCCTTTCTCACCAGCCTCCTCCCTATCAAGGCTGAACTTGGACTTGAAGGACATCAGGAGAGTCGCTATTCATCTCAGCGACCTCAAAAACTATAGATTAGACACTAATATCTGTTATCTTTAGTTATTTTTACATGTCGACCCCTTCCCACACCTGCTTTCTATCAGGCTGAACTTGGACATATAGGGCACTGGGAGTGTCACTGTTAAACTCAGCGACCTCAAAAACTATGGATTAGATACTAATATCTGTAATTTTATTTTTTATTTTTACATCACCCCCTTCCTATCAGGGCTGAACTAGGATTTGTCACTATTCATTTCAGCAACCTCAAAAAATATGGATTAGACACTAAAATCTGTTGTTTTCAGTTATTTTTATGCCATCCTATTCACCTTGTCCACCCCTTTGGTGCCAGTCATGTCTTACCACCATAGTATTCTTTTCCAGATGTAAATCATGTGTATACCAAGTTTGGTTGAAATCGATCAATCCATTTTAAAGAGTATGTGGCACATATACATATCAACATGCATCCATTTATATATATATATAGATTATAGGTGACAAGAAAAGAATGTACTTAACAAACTATTCATTCGATTATATAAACTGGGTGGACCATAATGATGGGAAACATTTTAAATGCTATTTTCTAGGATTATAAAAATGACATAGACTCCTAAATATATCTATTACATAACTGATACACAGGAATTTAACATGTTATCTAAGATTTGAATATTACAACCCTGAGATGGTTACCATTACGACGAAATCACTGAAGAGGTCGATAGTCATACAGCACAACTTTCAATGACAACAGTTCGAGCAAATTTTCCCGGACATCTTATTTCGAGATTCGGTGATATCCATTAGCCATCCAGATCACCTGATCAAACACCAGTGGACTATTTTCTGTGGGGTTACCTGAAAGATAGGATATACGCAGGCAGGCCCCACACAACAGCTAAACTGAAACAAAGCATCCATGGAGAGATTACAGCTATTACGGTTTATATGGTAAACCGCACTTTATGTGATATAAGAAATCGAGTCCTTGAATGTTTTCGTCCTGAAGGTGACTATTTCAGGGATGTAATATTCAGATCTTAGATAACATGTTAAATTACTGTGTATCAGTTATGTAATATATATATATATAT
The DNA here is from genome assembly GCF_015104395.2 of Macrobrachium nipponense. NCBI lineage: Eukaryota > Metazoa > Arthropoda > Malacostraca > Decapoda > Palaemonidae > Macrobrachium > Macrobrachium nipponense. The sequence continues at coordinate 34,760,440 of NC_087209.1, read as the reverse complement.
CTAGTATTCTATGTCATTTTTATAACACGAGAAAATAGCATTTAAAGTGTGTCCCATCATTATGGTCCACCCTGTATTTTAACTACGACAAATCACTCAACTACCAACCATTACCTAATTCACTGGTCAGGTCAAAAGAAGCATACTGGATCTTTAGGCGACACCTTCATTATTGCCAATCCCCATCCTGTTCGGGATTAAACGCTACGCATTCACTTTGCGGTCTGAACGGGTTACCCTACGCTAAGAGGAGAGAGAGAGAGAGAGAAGAGAGAGAGAGAGAGAGAGAGAGAGAGTGTCTTCAACAAATTATTGGTCACGTCAATCTTTAGATGAAACCTGTATTTTTGTATCTTGTTTAACTCTTAAGTAAGCGATGCGTAGAAACAGGATAAACAACAAACACCGTCCAGGAAAAAAACTCAACTTCCTTAGTCTCTGTTATGGTCGGCATTTAATTTCCATTCACATTCACTTCCTTTCAAATCATTTTTTTCTGATGTTTTTGGAAACTGCCTACGCATTACATGTCACGCATCCAAATAATACATCGCTGAAAACGAGAATCGTTTTCACAACCTTGCCATTTCCTATTCCATACCCTCGGCAATCATTCTCCTCTTCTAAAAAGAATTAGTCAGCTCTTCTAAAAAGATTTAGTGCGATGACCATAATTATATCAACAGAAATTATAGTATTGAGTGTCCCATTTTTAAGCATAAAAATTAGACCCACAATTCACATTCCCTTCTTGTAATAACGCATTACAATTACAAGGGAAAATCAGTTCAATACGTTCACATTACAAACCATCTAAGAGGAAGACAGTGGAGGTGGGACACTCTATAGCTGGATAAAAGGGAAACCAAATGAGTAAATTCCTAGACTGTTGGTGTCTGAATCATTACCTTGAGTTTGGTTTTATGTGAATGAAATTCTTAACTTAGGGCACAAGACCACCATCCCTTCAGGAATAACCACAAAGGAACACTTAGAAATCATCGGAGAGTAGCATAAAGAACCAAGGATTATTTCAGCCAAATGACGTCGAGCATTTAGTGCACGCAGCCGAGGCAAATTTACCTGTCTTCCCTAAATCAGAGAAATCCACCTGTAGCGGAGATCGGGTAAATCCCTTTTTAAATCACGCCCGAGAATCCTTGATTGCAAAGGAGAACGAGCAGTGAATTATGTTAATTAGAAGAGTCTCGTTTATGAAACCCAATCTTTCCTTATCGTTAGCTACTAAATCCACTTACAATGGAGAGAGCATTACTAATTTCCGCAGAGCTCTGAATTAGTCACCTTCTAACAAGTCAAGTAATTACGTAATGTCATGGAACCCAGCTGCGGTGAATGTCGCGATTATGTAGCCTGCAATTACTTTAGCCTTTTTCCTCTTATTAACACGAAATCATCTTAGCTCGAGGAAAAGGATGGGGGTCGCCATTATTTATGCACTCGCAGTCTCAGAGGTTCGTAGGATGAATTAGGACGTGCCTTAATACTGCTGGGAAGAGAACCTCCTGTAATCTTTTGTATTACTGAGACACTGACTGCAGCTTCAAGTCATTTACTAACTGGCTGTAGTGGTATCATTACACGTTAATTGAAATTTTGTGTTACATATATACCAATGTCTTGGTTGTTACCAGAAATGATCTAGCAAAGAAAATTGACTTGGAATTGTGAATATTAACTCTTAAATGCGCTATACTCCTTCCAATCTGTATTCGACGGGTATACGAATACTTACATAATGTCAATTCTTCTTACAAATACGATTTTGCTATCACAGATATAATTGATGAGATTAAATCGGTAGAAATACTATAAGTAATATGAAATATTCGTTTATTTCAACACATCTTAGTTCTGATGATTTTCTTATTATATTTTCCTTTCGTTAAAAGAAGTGCTTGATCGCACTTCCTTTTAATTCCAGTGCAAGTTCGAAAATACTGTGAAACCACTAACAATAGAAGAGCATATACCATCTGAAATTAATATAATTAGTTAAGAATATTCGTTACTCTTAGACTGAAGACTGAACTTGTGTTTCAAACTAAACCAATGTCTCTCTATACATACAATATATATATATATATATATATATATATATATATATATATATATATATCACTTTCAAATTGTATATCAAGAATCGATAAATACCCATCTCCACCACGAACGTTTGATATTCAAAACACTATAACTTGGGAGATATTTACAGACAAATGGAGTTATAATTGAACATTATAATTTCCCGCCATGATTCTAACGTGGGCTTCTGGTTTATAAAAAATTAAATAAAATGACATAAACAGTCGAATGTGACCACCAGGGGCAGTGGCATTTATCAGCTACAATCCCATTTCGTGAAAGTTTTTCCAAAGGTCTTGTGAATTGTATAATAACGGCATTTGTAACTTGATATTTCTGAATAAAAATATGTTGCGCTTGCATAAGAGACAAAAACTCATACCATTAGCTATCATGGTGAAGGTCGGTTGAAATGAATTCTAAATACAAAATCTTAATTCAACGGAACATGTGCAGCAGAGTGGATGTTAACTTACTATATGTCTCTTGATGGCCAAACGGGCAAATTCGACTGTTTACCGTTCTTTTTAAACTGAGGCCCTAGGTTCGAATCTTGCCCGTGTAAGGAAGGTATTCTCAAATTATAGTGAAATGGATATCAAGCGATATTAGTGGCTTAATATTTGTAAATAGCAAATTGCCATGCGGGTGTAAACGCAATATATACATATATATATATATATATATATATATATATATATATATATATATATATATATATATATATATATATCTGGCAATGTGTGTATATACGTTTGTATGTATATATGTATGCAGGTATGTATGATTGGTATGGGCGCCCGGCCCGTCGGTCTGACAGAACTGAGATTCGGAACGGAGATGGGTTTCCACCCCGGGAAGGTCGAGACCTATGTTCGGGAGCCCCGGGTCCCAAAATTTCTACTCCCCCCCTCCGAAAGGTGAGAAGGGGATTCCATGAAACAAAGCTGGTTCAGCCCGTGAAACGGGGCTGGCTATGCCCGTAGACTTGGTTACTTTACAAATTTCTGTATACATATGAATTATCATTTGGAAAAGAATACTATAGGGTAAACACCAATGACATTAAAGGGGTGGTTTTAGAAGGGCGTTGACAGAGAGAGAAAATGAGAGGGAGAAAAAATAAGAGAGAGTAGACCGGGTGTTAGGGAGAAGAAAGAGGAAAAAAAGACAGAGAGAGAGAGAGAGAGAGAGAGAGAGACACGAGAGAGAGAGAGAGAGAAGAGAGATTATTATATATTATATATATATATATATTATATATATATATATATATATATATATATATATACATATATATATATATATATATATATATATATATAGATTATATATAGATGGCATAAGGAGAAAGACCATGAACAGACGGGAATGGAAGGACATGTCTGAGGCCATTGTCCTGCTGTGGACTAGCAATGGCTATATATATATATATATATATATATATATATATATATATATATATATAATATATATATATATATAAGTAGAGTGAATTATACTCACAACAAAGCTCACAGTCGGCTGCTTTTACCTTAGCACGTGGAGAGATAAATATCCTTTCATTCCAATGAGCTGATTGCATGAGAGGTGCTGTCTTCTCCTTACTGGGCAGCCTAACTATTGATAACAATGCTGTCATTTGCAGACCATTACATCTCCACGAACATGGCAACGTTTTATTATAGAGGCTGTTCACTTAATTATGGCACTAAGGATACATCACGACACCAGCAGGAACAAGAGTCAGATTTTAGCATTAATTTTTCTGTAACAACTTTTCTCCTGTGTGTGCAATTGTGAGTTTAGCCAGTCTAAATTTATTTTATTTTGCCTGACACAATTTTTGGTTCTGAAATCAAAGACTGGCAACTCAATAAATTGTGTAGTCAATAGGATAAGAGGATAGATTTCAGCAAAACTAAGACTACAGATTAGCCATTGATACCTACTTACAAACGGACGTTACCTTTCAACTCAAAGCCTTTTTTCAGAAATCTTCAACAATACATCACCAAACGCTTCAATGAAATTACAACTCAACACGGCACAGAAAGTACATCACCTAGTGCTACCAAGATACTAAATCATCCAATGCTGCCAAGTAATTTACGTCAACAAATGATGCCAAGATACTGCATCATCCAGAATTGCTAAGAAACAACATCATCCAATGCTGACAAGATACTACATGATCCAATGGAGCCAAGATACTACATCATCCAAATGCTACCAAGATACTATTACATCATCCAGTGCTGTCAAATTACTACATAATCTAATGCAGCCAAGATACTGCACCATTCAATGCCGCCAAGAAATCACATCACCCAATTATTCCAAGATGCTGTATCGTCCAGTGCTGCCAAGATACTACATCATCCAATGCTACCAAGAAGCTACATCATCCAATTATTCCAAGGCACTGCATCAGCCAGTAATGCCAAGATCCTACTTCATCCAATGCAGCCAAGATACTGAATCGTCCAGTGCTGCCAAAATCTGCATCATCCAGTGCTGCCAAGAAGCTAAATCATCCAATTCTACCAAAATACATCATCCAATACTACCAATATGCTGCACATCCAGTGTTGCCAAGAAACTACATCATCCAATGCTGCCTAGATACTGCATCATCCAATACTGCCAAAACACTGCATCAAAAAGTGTTGGCAAGATACTACATTAACCCCCAATGCAGCCAAGATACTGCATCTTCCAGTGCTGCCAAGAAACTAAATCATCCAATACTGCCAAGGTACATCATCCAATACTGCAAAGATACTGCAGTATCCAGTGCTGCCAAGATACAGCATTATCCAGGGCTGCCGAGAACGTACATCATCCAATGCTGCCTAGATACTAGTATATCATCCAATGGTGAAAAGTAATTTACACAATCCAGCACTGCCAATATATTATATCATCAAATACAACCAAGATACTACATCATCAACTGCTGTGAAGATAATGCTTCATTCAATGCTTCTAAGAAATTAAATAATTCAATATGCCATGATATTACATCATCCAATATTGCCAAGATACTACTAATACAGCCAAGATACTGCATCGTCCAGTGCTGTCAAGATACTGCCTCATCCAGAGTTGCAAGAAACTACAGCATCCAATTCTGCCAAGATACTGCATCAACCAATGCTACCGAGATACTGCATCATCCAGTGCTGCCAAAATACTACTATATGTGGTAGCGAGTAAGTGGCAGAGTTGAGGTATTCAAATTTATTGACACAAAATACATGACAGATCAAGAACTCTTGCGAGAGCGAAAGTAGCATCTGACATTAGGGAAAAACAAGGCTACATCTATATACAGTCAGATGTATTTTCTCACACCTAAAAAAGGGTGAACAATTTTATATACAAATAGGAAGAGATTTCAAATACATACAGTTGAAAAAGCTTGCAGAGTCTGACATACATTAGTAATTATAGATCTAACAATGACATAAAAGCTGATTCTGAAAAATGGGATATGTGCTTCTTGGGAGTGTTTGGTGTGTCATGAATATTTCTGTTTTGAAGCGAGGATGCCCTGAGGATCCCAGCGACTTGTCAAGACCTCGTAGTACTCCTCCCCCAGAAAGTAAGCCTAGGGAGTTTGGGTCGCTGTCTGGGATGTAGGCTGGTTTGAATCTGTCAGTGGATACCCAGGTGATCCTCTTGTCCACCATCAGCTGATCTAGTTTCTCTCCTTTGCAGTATGCGGTGTGGACCCAAGGAGGCTGGAGACATGGGCTTATATTCATCTATTCTTAGAAAGCCCATTCTGCCATTTCAAGGTAGTCGAGGACGTATTCTTTTCTCTGTATGTCATATCTTGTCCTTGCTGGCAGGATCTATTCCAACAATCTACAGGTGTCTGGAAAAGTGGTGGGATCAGTCAGGTTTTGAAAAATGTCCACTGGTATTGTCAACATTTGCCCATAGCGTGCTTCTGCTGGTGATGCACTGAATGTTGCATTTGGGTTTATTCTCAGTTCCAGTAACAACCACGGTAATTCCTTTCTCCAACTCCTGTCTTGACATCTGGAGGTGCACTTCATCGTTGCCAATTTAGTGGAGCTTCACATATACACCGATGCATTTACAAACTGTTTCCATGAATTCTAGTTGTCATAGTAATGCAATAATGATGAAATTGCCCTAATATGTATATATATACTACAAATAGATAGATACACTAATTTCACTTATTTCCCCAGTTTTGTGTAAGTCTTATACACAGTTTGAAGGGTAAACACATACCAATTGGTAACACTGGTGAGAGCAGATTTGAGAATGGTAGAGTTGCTACACAATGCCATTCACTTCTGGGTTGTATGCTCTTTTGTAAATGAATTTTGTCCCGAGGCTAGCAAGAAGGGAGCTCCATAAGGTGGAGGTGGAGTTGGCTCCTCTGTTGTTCATTATATACTGCAGTACTCCATGCCTGCTGACCCAGTCTATTAGTGCTCTCACACAACTCTCTGCTGTCCACTGTCTTATTGGTATTGCTTCTGGCTATCTGCTGTTCCTGTTGATGATTGTGAAGAGATCCCTTTACCCCTCAGAGGGGGCAGGGGTCCCACAATGTCAACATGAGAATGGGTGAGTCATCACTGTGTTGACTGGAATTCTCCTAGCCTAATTTCTGTGTGTCTCGTTAATTTTTATATTTGGCATGTGAGGCAATTTCTTGTCCACATTTTTATGTCTGCCTTCATTTCCCACCAGATGTGGATCTGCCTAATGAGTGGGACAGGTTGTGGGCGAGGTTGAAGGCTTTCTTTCTCATCCCTAATGTAGGTATGGGTGACGATGTCTGGTATTCATCTCCCAGGCGATGGTCATCTCTCCACTGTTGATTGATAAGTTACTCCATGTAAGGTCGGGACTCTGCCACCGAAGCCGCAGTAGGTTCTTGTCATCCTTCTGAGCCTATGCTATTTCATGATATGATATCACAAATTGGACGGTGCTGATGGAATTTCGGGAAAGGACATCTGACACATTGTTGGCAGAACACTTTATGTATCTGATGATGCAGGAGTGTTTGGCTATCAATGATAGGTGACGTTTCTGTCTTGCTGACCACCCGTCTACACTTTTGGTGAAGGCGTGTACCAACAGTTGGTGGTCTGTGTCAGAAGTGGCGTATGGTTCTATGGACTGCAAGCAACTCTTGGCTGAACACCAAATACTTTTGCTGTGCTTCTGACAACTTCAACAACTTCTATTTGAAGAACGCCAACAGGTGGCGACCATCGTCTGTGTTTTGTTTGTGTAACACACCCATTTCTGTACTACTTGCATCCGTCATTAGAGTGAGGGATATATTGGGGACATTATTTCAGCAAGGCTGAGTACGAAATGGTGGTAATAGTTAATCATTCCCATAAATTCTTGGACTGCTTTAATTGTTGTTGGCTTTATGAAGTCGCAGATTGCTTGGACCTTCATCGGGAGGGGCTTGACACCTTAGGGGCTTATTTGGTGGCCTAAGAATTACACTACTGGTTTTGCACATTCGCATTTGTCCTTTCAGACTAAGTCTGTTTTCTTTGAGTATCTACCTGTGTGATGCCTTTCATAAGCTGTTGATGTTACAAGGAATTACAAGGATTAGGATTTCTCAAGGACCTTACTTCATCCAAGGAGACATCATATGCTCATTTATCTCTAGGAGCAGGTTTTACAGTTCATTCACAGTGTTCTAATGATTTGGTCTAGCTTTCTTTTGAAATCTTCCACACTGCTGCTGGTGAGAGGCAGTTTTTGCCATGTGTCACATATTTTGTATGTGAAGAAGTTCCCACAATGGGATGCGTTGTATCTCTTCAGTTCTAGTTTCAATATTTGGGGCTGAATATCAGTATGTCATCGACATAGATGATACATAAGGGTAGGTTACCCAGGATGTTGTCCATCAGACATTGGAAAGTCGCACGTGAGTTCTGAAAGCCGAAGCATCTGTAGTTCAAGGTGTACATACGAAAGGAGGTGATAATAGCCATTTTCTAGACCTGAAAATGGTCTGCACTCCCCTTCCATCCCATAATCTCATGTCCCAAGTTACTATCCCCCTTTTTAAGAACTTTTTCCTCTAGTCATATAAAACATACAGAGGACTTTTGCAACAAATTTAGGTAAGCAAATATCCCGTAAATAACATAAAACTTCTCAGCCTAGACATAGATTCCCTTTTCATAAAAGTACCCATAAAAGATGTATTAATGTTCCTCAAAAATAAACTTGAGCCATTTGCAGACCCTTCTCCACGGAATTGAATAAAATAATGCAACTTGTAGAGCTCTGCATTACTAATAACGTCTTTTCCTTTGGTGATAACTTTTACCATCAAAA
>NC_087209.1:34731971-34746971 GCF_015104395.2 Macrobrachium nipponense | reverse complement strand
TATAAGACCCAGTGCCTGTTTCAAGTTTGAATAGCAATATCAATTATCTTACTTTGCTACTTTCAAATCAAGTTATGCTCAATGCACTTTAACGTAATATCAAAGTTTTAATATACAACGAAATTTTACAATCCCTGTGTAATTTTGCCTTTGCAAACATCAGTGCTTTCATTGTCGAATACTTTGTAATTTCGTGTAAATTGCCCTGTTGTGTGCCTCATCCCGTAGAGCAACACTGCCACTCACCCCATTCTGCCAGTATCAATATTTGGGTGCCATATCCCTGATTGCCAGCAACACTCATGCTTGCTTACAGTGCCCCCAGTGAGCATTTTAAGTCTGAATAGTGATATCAGTGATCATACTCTGCTAATTAATTTGAAATCGAGATATGCTCAAAACACTTTAACAATTTCAAAGTTTCTATATACAACGAAATCTTACAATCATTGTGTAATTTTGCCTTTGCAAATATCAATGTTTTCATTGTTGAATACTTTGCAGATTCGTGTAGGCTGCCCTGTTGTGTGTATACTCCTGTAGATCAACAGTGCCAGTCACCTTATTCTACCAGTGCCAATATATGGGTGCCATATCCCCGATTGTCAGCGACACTAACGCTCGCTTACAGTGCTCCACTTGAATAGTGTTATTGTGTATTACTAATCTTCAGTTCATGTTCCATATTTTCATGGACCTACGTGACCCTGTAGGATAGTGAATTTGGTTGCAACTTAGTGGTACCTTTTTCCTTGCTATTATGAAAAGTAGAATTAATGTCACTAGTGCCACGGAACCAGACAGAGCTCCTTTAAATTGTATATTTTCTGATTGCCCTTTTAAAAATTATATTAATTTATGAACAGAATACGTGTTACATTCATTACCTATCTTGGAAAGTATTTCCGGGTGTTCTATTAGGGTTCCATTCTCATCATTTTGTTCATAGTCTGTGCGCCATTAGTCAGGAAAGCATATACTGCGCACATGGAACAATTTTGGAATTTCAGAATGTTGAATTCAATAATTTTGCTTTAACCCCGGAACTGTAACTATGACAGTGGCGACCTTATCCTAGGATCTTAGAACTTGATGCAAGCATAAGTAACTTAGCAATTGCTAGACAACATTGGAATACTCAATTAATTAGCAGATCAGTTCCAACTGGCTAAAACTGAAAATATGTTGAATTCAAGGCGTCATATTGTGGTACCTCGTTGTCTACAAGTGCACAATGGTAAGTAAGATTTTAATTTCGTGTACATTTTGATGTAGTGTCATTTCAAAGTGACAAGTGTCATCTGAGTGTGAAAGCACTTGTTAAAACGACGCGAAACCAAGCTTCGTGCACCTATCATGCAGAAAGCATTGCTTCAACCAACCTATGAGTCCCACCATTGCTGACACTCCCCTGTGGTCAGCACTCCTTTGAGTGCAACTGCAACTCGTTAAGCTTACTCTTCTGAGATACCCCTCAACCACTTGCGGGTGCCACCCAGTGTTGTTACCCACCTTGGTGAGTACCAGAGAGTGTCTCACACATCTCCATCACCACCTGTTGGCATTTATTCTGTGCTAAACACGAGCATCACCGCTGTTGGCACTTACCCATCAAGCTCTCTGGAGCAGCTTATCCATGAATGCCACTTACATTGGCTCTCCTCTCTCTGTCCTTCAGGACTACCTGCAGTTGTGATTAGTGCCCGTGCCTTTTGTGAATCTTTATCTTAGTACATACCAGTGGCACTCTCTAAATTGGCTAGACTTCCCACCTCCTCCAAGTATGTCACTATACACCAAAGATTTGAAGATTACAGGATCTTTCAGGGTCTTGGAGTGGTAAGGAACCTCCGAGGTACTTCCCTTACGACCTGGGTAGATACACAGATGAAGAGTTAGCCAAGAAAGACCTAAGGAGAAATTCCATCTCTATAGATGCCTAACAGAAGGTTCTTTGCAAGTGCCAGAATGCCTGGCATTCACTGCACATATTTTGTATATGATCCATGTACTCGACAGCTGTTCCATTTCGGAATGTATACCTTTCCTGTTTCTCACCTTATTCCACACCCTGGTGGTGCCCTAGCCTTGCAACCTGGGGAACCAATGGAGCCCTTCCTTCTCACGTCCGGTCTCGGTGGTCTCGCGGACTCGCAACCTGCGGACCCATCTTGGCCTCCTTTGCCAACATATCACTTAATCAAAGAGGGACTTTCTCTTCTTGGAATCAGTGACATGATTGTGCCATCCAGTGCCATACTCTCCCTACTGCATGCCAGCAACGTGGCACCAGCTACTGATTCCTGCTTGACTTGGGAAACCACAGTCCCTTTTGGGCTCGAATCTGAATCTTATGAATCCATCCCCATTGAAAGAATGCGTCATATCTTCATGACACTCCACCTTAACAATTTGGATGTCACAAAGCCAAGCTATGAGACATACGTCTTCGAAATACTGCCAGTGCCACATGAACATGCTGGGCAGTGCCACACTTCAACTGTCGAGATGGGTGAGCCTTCAGCAAGACTCATTCCTGTAAATGGCCCTACCTTAGTGCCATTGATTGAATGTTCTCCAGGATATCCAACAAGTACCGCTAGTGTACTGCCAGTGCCACCTGAGTGCACTGGGCAGTGCCATATTCCATCCTGTTTGGACATCGGGACAAACCACAAAACACTCCTTGTGACTGGCCCTGCCTCAGTGATAGTGCAAGCTACCATGATGAATCTCCCGCCTGGTGATCCCATATGTGGCTCAACTGCGCTGCCAGTGCCACTTGCGCGTCCTTGGCAGTGCCAACATTTCTCTGGTATGGAGGATGAAGCAAACTACAAGCCTGGCCCTGGCGACATAACAGTGCCAGTGCCACATCGAGATCCTCGTCCTACCTGTGAGCCTTCTGTCATGGTAAGCGCTTCATATTAAAGAATTATGAGTTAAAGGAAAGGGAAACGCATCTTCGAGAAGTTCTGCAACACGGAGGCATTCGAGCATGTGTTGCAGGAGTTTTATGGAACTTGACAGGCGCCGACGTGACGTGAGGAACGCCGCGATTTCTAATGCAATACTTCGTCGAGATTCTTCTACATCGTTCCCATCGTCTCAGAAGTCTGTGACGTTCGCCAGTAGGTCACGCCCCCAGGTTGCAGTATAAATACGACTAACAAAGTAGGAGGGAGGAGATCATCAGTAAGAGTCACAGATCAGATTATCAGTGAGAGCCCAGCAGCAGAGATCAGAGATCATCAGAGAGAGATAAGAGAAGAAGGAACAGACGAAGGATTAGAGAGGAAAAGGTGCTCAAGAGTTTGATCGAAATTTGGTCAAGTCGTCCAGTCAGGGAGAACGACCGAGGTACTTTTGACGTTGAGCAAGCCTTGAGAGTATCAAGAATAGACATTGTCTTCTGCAATCCGGAGTCAAGAAGACGTCTGCAATTACAATTCTCCTTCTGTGAAGCCACCGCTTCGAGTCACAAAACTGGCCAGCAAGTACTATCATTACCTCACTGCTTCCCCAGTTCACGCATTGTAAGATTTTACTTGTGGTATGTAAATAAGAGAAACGATTCTGCATTTATCTTTGTTAGTGAGCTTGTAAATAAACCTTTGTTGTGTTTGTGTATCTTTCTATATTCGTATCCCCAGTTTCAACTGTTGGTGTTGAATTTTTTTGTTTATCATAATATTGAACTTGGAGCGGACCTCTTGGGGTTCGTAACATTGTGGTGACCTTGCTTAGAATATACAACACCATAACAGTTTGAAACAAGGAGAATATAGAAAGAGCCAGAATGAGTGAGATGGTGAAAGAGTTTATTGAGTCGTGTAAGCCCTTAGGTCTAGAGGGGAATGATCTCCGTGAGTATGTTGAAAAGAAAGAGAGGGAAAAGTATGAGAGCGATGAAAGAGCAGCTGAGAGAGACGAAAGAGCAGCTGAGAGAGAAGTGAGGGAAATGCAGCAAGAGGTAGAAATGTTGGTAATACAGAAGAAAGAAAGAGAAAAAGAACATAAGAACGAGTTGGAAATTGCTTGGTTAAGCCAAAGTACTCATAACAGTCAGACAAGCAAAAACGAAAACAGAGCTGATAGGTTAGGTATGAGTGCAGTGTTGAAATTAGTACCAAAGTTTGATGAGGAAGATGTTACGACATATGTCATGTGTTTTGAGAAGTTAATGGAAAGAGTAGGTTCTCCTAAAGAAATGTGGACTTTATATCTACAGTCAGTTTTGAGTGGTAGGGCACTTACTGTGTATAGTTGCATGTCTAAGGAGGAATGTGATGATTATGATATTGTGGAAGAAACTGTTCTTAGCACGTACAGGTTAGTACTGGAGGCGTACCATAAGAAATTTAGAAATTTGAGAAAGGATGAGAATATTACGTATGTAGAATACGGTAAGAAGTTAGAAAGGCTGTTTTTTGATTGGTTAACTTCTGCTAAAGTTGAGGAATTTGATGGTTTGAAGAACTTAGTGTTGTTAGAAAACTTCAAAGATAACGTATCCCCTGAGATTAAGCTTTACATAGAGGATAGGCGAGAAGTATCTTTTGCAGGAGCATCTAGGTTAGTTGACGAATATAGTCTAACTCATAATTTGAGTGTTAGTAAGAAAAGAAATGATCCTTAGTCTGGTAGAGTACAAAGCAGTAAAGGTTTCAGTTCTAGTAATAGCAATGCGAGTAAAAGTGACTATTCCTGTTATACATGCAGAAAACCTGGTCATACGTCTAAGGTTTGTAAGAGTAAAGTGGCATCTAGTGGCTCAGAATTAACTTGTTTCCGATGTAATGGGAAAGGGCTTTAGCGAGAAATTGTGCAGTAGAGAGGAAGGACGGTAAGAAACCAGTGTCTCTAGTCAACCTTTCGTCAAGTAGCGATGATGCGATGAGAGAAACTAGGAAAATTTTTGGTGAATTTCTGTCAGAAGGTGTAGTTTCCTCTCTTGGAAGAGTATTTTCGAGGGAAGTAGTCATGCTTCACATGTTAGGTGGATTTCCTAACACTTGGATTCGAACGTGAGTGAGTTCGTGGATTCGAACGAGTGTAATAGAGGTGGTGAGGTTGATTTTGGCATGAGTGGGGCTGAGAGACCTGACTCTATCGATGTTGACAGTGATAGCCAAGGGGAAGGTGTAGCTGTCGAGGGTAACGTAGTAAATGTACCGGTATCTAGTACCAGTTACGGTGATGAATTAGGCACTAATAACCTTTTGAATAAGGATGAGCTAGTCAAGTTGCAGAGAGAGGATGAGACACTAACCAAATTTTTGAATGTGAGCTGGATGATGATCTCGATGATGTGTGTAAGGAAACTTTTTGTTTAAAGGACGAAGTTTTGTGTCGTTATGTTCGTCCTAAGTCAGGTAGTAAAGGGGAAATCACCGAACAATTAGTGGTTCCTAGGAAGCTTCGTGAGCTAGTTTTGAAGTTAGCACATGATGAGCAAGGGCATTTAGGAGTAAATAAAACTCTCAGGTGTATTAGTACGGCGTACTTTTGGCCTAAGATGAAGAACGACCAAGGTATTTTCGACGTTGAGCAAGACTTGAGAGAAGAAAATTTCTACAAGAGGTTTCGAGGAGTTCCTGCCCTTAGAGTATCAAGAATAGACATTGTCTTCTGCAATCCGGAGTCAAGAAGACGTCTGCAATTACAATTCTCCGCTTCGAGTCGCAAAACTGGCCAGCAAGTACTTTCATTACCTCACTGCTTCCCCAGTTCACGCATTGTAAGATTTTACATGTGGTATGTAAATAGGAGAAACGATTCTGCATTTATCTTTGTTAGTGAGCTTATAAATAAACCTTTGTTGTGTTTGTGTATCTTTCTATATTCGTATCCCCAGTTTCAACTGTAGGTGTTGAATTCTTTTTGTTTATCATAATATCGAACTTGGAGCGGACCTCTCGGGGTTCGTAACACTTTCAGCACTGCTCTCTTCCTTGCCATCTCCACCATTAGAAGTAGAGGCCCTGAGGGGTCTCTCCCATATCTTAGCTGATCGCAGAGCTGTAAAAGTTTCGCCAGCCATTGAAAAGTCGAATTAACTCCGCCCCTGCTCTAGTTGTCGCAGCAGTCAGAGGAGGTGGCTCTCCCATGCCCTTTACGACACCCACGAAACCTCGGACTAGGAGAGGCCCAAGGGAGAGAGGTAATTGGTGCTGGACACCCAGGTAGCCTACAAGATCCATCTAGTTCTCACGATACTGGTGCCAACCTGACGCAGTGCCACCCATCTTTTCTGAGTGACTTGGCACCGTAATCCAGAGTAGGATATCTAGTCACTCCCTTTCCTTAACTCTTTTTAAATCGAGGATTATCTTCTTTCTTGTGGTTGGGATCATATATCTTGTTCTGTTTTACACAGAAGCACATTTTATGACCCAGCAGAAGTCTACTACTTACTTATGTCACACTATCTGTTCTGTTCTGTTTGACGTGAAGAGTACCACGTGCCAGATGCCATGGCACTGTCGTTGATAATAATAAGAGTCCTGTTTGACCCTGATGATGGAGTTACCTGTTGAATGATGCTTAGTATAGAGAAAGGCCATCAAGTCACTCCCTACATGTCCCATTTTATCTCTTCTGAGATTAAACCCTTTTGCAGTATCCAAATCCAGTCCCAAAGCTGATACTGACGTCTAAGAAGATGGAGCTCCAACATAAGAAATTAAAACTGAAGGATTGAATACATCTAAAGAACATAGATGATCGCTGATATCCTGTCTAGGCACTAATAAGTTTAAGAAGTCTTTTCTCAAACGTTCTCCTGAGCATTTCGCTGTGTTATCCAAAGGCTAAGCAAATGGCTCCCCTCATAAAGAATTTTGTATCTTATTAGTCCCTTCACCCCTGTTCCTAGCAACTCATTCCTATTTTCAGCAGTGTTTTCTCCTGTGATTCCCATTCCTAGATTCCCCGTCTCCCTAAGAGACTCAGTGAGTATCTCAAGTTTGAATAGCGATATCAGTGATCACACTTTGCTACTTTTAAATCGAGTTATGCTCGATTTGCCTTTGCAAATATCAGTGCTTTCATTGTCGAATACTCTGTAGATTCCTGTACACTTCCCCGCTGTGTGCCTGCTCCTGTAGATCAACAGTGCCACTCACCTCATTCTGCCAGTACCAATATCGGGAGTCATATCCCTGATTGCCAGAGATGCTCACGCTCATTACAGTGCTCCACTTCAATGGTGCTTTTGAGACTTGCTAATATCAAGCTCGCCATCCATATTCTCCTGTACCTACGTGATCCTGTAGGTTAGTGTATTTGCTTGCAATTTAGTGGCACTTTTTCGGCTTAGCTATTGTGAATAGTAGAATTAACGTCACGAGTGCCATGGAGCCAGACAGAGCTCCTGTAAATTGTATATCTTCTGATTGCCCTTTTAGAAATTATCTCAATTTATGAACAGAATACGTGTTACATTTATTCCATGTTTTGGAAAATAATTCTGGGCTTTCTATAAAAGTTCCATTTTCATCGTTCTGTTCATAGTCTGCATGCCATTAGTCAGCAAAGCGTACACTGAGCACAAGGAACAATTTTGGAAAATCAGAAAATTGAATTCAGTCATTTTGCTTTAACCCACGCTGCTGCAATTATGACAATACTATCATGATAATACTTTCATCATGAAAGTTACAAGAAGCAAAAGAAAGAAATGTTGACTGCATAACGATAAATAGTGCATAACATTGGATCCTTATTTTTCCCCATTCTCCTTACGATATCATCCAACCTAGTGCATCCTTAAGACCTAACATACTGCTGACTTCTTGGGCCTGATTTTGTTTTCTATATCTGTTGCAAGTTTATGCTCCAGCTGTTATTTTTGGATGACGTTGATAACACCAGGTCGGTACTCCTACAATGATCAGGTAGGCTTGTGATCTAAGAGTGCAGGGAATTAAATTGATGCCCAACCACTATGCACTGACCAGAAAGTCTGGGTTATCTTCGTGTGACAGTCTTAACGGAAATGAAAGAGAAGAAAAGTAAGCCTGGCCGTTTACAAAAATCTTACTTCTTCACTCTTTTCCAATACATTTTAGGGTCAATTTTGGCTAAGCTTTATTTCCCGGCTGCTGATGATTCCCCTTAATGGCTAGCTTCTAATATTCGATAATAAATCTCATGTACTGCACCAGCATTGTACTATTTACACTATCTTATCTTACTCATTTCGCAATGACATGCAAATCCTCGACCTACTTTGCTACCAATTTAATTTGATAAAAAGATTCCGTATCTACTGGAGTACTTTGATAAACGGTGTACTAGTGGAACAAATCTTAAGACTTAAGACGTCAGTTGAATACTTTAGACAAAACTATTTCACGGTACAATACGAAAGTTTCTCAAGAGTAAATTTCACTGTTATATTATTTCGCCAATCGATTTACACGCAAATGGAAAGAAGAATATATAGGAAGGAGGAGGAGGAGGAGATGGCTTGAAAGAAAACAGTGAAAAATTGGGACCCTTGAAGAAGAGAAATAAAAGAGGAAAGGAAAAAACGCTCGCTTTTGGCGCCAATTTCTCTCACTAACTTCAGCCGGCAAGTTTAAAAGAGGCGAGTGCGGCGCTGGGAAATTGTGTGATATGCACCCCGAGCCTTTGACGCCGCACGCGGGAAGAGTTTGCGACTGATCTTCTGCAGTTTCTTCAAAAGATCGACAGAGATGAAAAGTGATACCATGGTTAATCCCACAGACGCACGCCCTCGTTCTCTCTCGTCTGATCTCTACTGTCTCACTATTCCTGTCTTCGGTCTACGATAATGCTATCACTCCCCTATGTCTCTCTCTCTCTCTCTCTCTCTCTCTCTCTCTCTCTCTCTCTCTCTCTCTCTCTCTGTACCTGGAAAAAAGCATTTAAGTAAAGGGGGGAGTTGTAGGAAGAACAGAGGAGGACTACGGCCAAAAAGGAATTGTCACTTTAATAGATGTATAAATAGGATTTTCATTACGCCAGTTCCTTACATTAGATGTTGTTTTAAGTACACAGAAATCTTTACCAGAAGATCGCCATTCCTCTCTGGAAGCACTGCGCAGTTTCAAAATGTTTATTGTTGGTTGTATCCACGCGAAAATGCCGTTGTTTTTACAGTTGCCGAAAGCTCTTTTCACATCCCTCATGGATAGGATAATCTTTAACAGTAAAATTACCTGCCTTCGAAGATATTTATGAAAAACTTAGGCAGTATACGCAATTGCTCTCAAAGATACTAAGAGCCCTCGTTTACAACATTCTTGCTGAAAGTTGGCCCTGGAAAATATTACATTCTGCAAGAGCAATTTTCTAAAGATGGTGAGAAGTACATTACGTAATTTAGCGTAGGATTATTGTTTGGTTACTGACATTTAATATAAAATATTAAACCACAAATAGAGCGACAAACAGCTCTCTCACTGACAGAGAATATGGTTTAGTACTGTCCACTGGAAATTATACTGACTGAGGTCCTGATGTAATTTTGTATGTAAGGAAAAGATGCACCACGAAGCTCTTAAAAACAATTATTGACAACTGGGAATTGTACAATAGTTTAGGTATTCCTATTATTTCAAATTTCCTAAATCGTGAAATTGGTAAATTTGGGATTTCAGGTTATCACCCAACAACAATATCTTCATATGTAACATCTCAGAACAGATGGCCAATGCATGACCTGTATGGTATCTAAAATTCAAAGTGATTTTACCTATAATTGCGTAGATGGCTAATGCAAGAACACTATGCTACCTGAAAGAGAAAGAGCTTTAAACTCCTATCAAGTGTGCTCATTGCAAATACACAAGAAAAGGTTAATCCAGTCAACTTAAGTTCTTTATTTGTGAAGTAGCATCTTGGGAATTTATAGTCAAACCTTGAAAAGCCATAAGACATGGCTTCTATACATGAGGAAGTTACTATTATTAACTCTTGCTTTCAGAGTTCACAAATTTCTTAAAATAACCCAGTTGAGATGCCTTATATGAAGCGTTCTGACGTTAGTAGGATGACATTTGTATCCGCGATATCCTTTTTTATCCTTCCCTCTTCTTACAGATGGCCTCTATTTCAGTTACTGGAACAAGGCTGACTATGGCTGAAAAATAGTCAACCTAGAATTGATATAATTAATCAACAATTATCTGAGCAATTAAAATTTTTGATACGTGAAAATTGTCACTATGTATTTTTGTTGCCATCAAAGAATACACAAAAAGCCAGATTAAAAATCACATTGCCTATGCAGAAGAAATATGGATTTTTCAGATTAATTTTTTTTATCACAGGATAGCTTTGGTTGCTCATTTCAAAATATTGAAAACCAAATGTCTAGAAGTAGTAAACACATTTAGGATTTTGGTTTGTATATTTCTTGGTACAAATAGTCCAACACCAATGAAATGCTCTCTTACCCTCTTAAAACTTGCCCAACCATGTAAAATACATTTACAGTATCTGCAACCTTTAACTAGTTAAAAAGTGTATATTCTGTGTTCCATTCAGGCACCACAATATATACAGGAGTTCTTAATTTTTCATTTAAGTCAGAATTGCAGCTTACTGCAACTCCCATCACCGATTTTTCACTAGTTGTACACAACAAATTATTTTATCAGCAAACAATACTGGTCAATTGTTATTACTGTCACGAAAGCAAACACGCAAAACATGAAAAATCATTATGGGAATTATCCAAATATAAACACATTCTCCTACAATGAGATGGGCAGATTACAGTAGCAAAGACAGAGTAAACGTTTACTGCACAGACCTTGTAGTTGTAGATGATAACTGACCTGACAATGATCTTAAATAAACGGAAAGGAAACCCAGGGAAAATGTAAAGGTTTCTATACTCTACTCGTAATTGAGGATCAGTTAATAATCAAAATAGCATTATTGCGCTACAATCTTAGACAGAAGGTTTTCACAGAAAACAGAAACGTTTCCATAGATAAACAACACGACTGGGTTTAGAGGAGGATAAAGTAAACAGTAAGAGTAAAGGGAAGGCCAAAGAACTGGAGATGACTTCGGTATTACACTGATAATGGAAATGATAGAAGAACATGGATTTGTGGTGAAGAAAAATAACAGAAGAATCTACTTTGTCATATACTTCATCTATTTCGTCACTGTCAGATTACATTCAAGGAATGGAGTGCTGGCCTTGGAGAAATGTCGTATGGAAGAAGAGTAGATAATATAACTATAATATTTTTATTAATATTCATTTTATCAGAAATCATCAATTCATATGGAAGACTATATCCTAAGAACTGCAATGAAATTAGCTGGCTGGTCTTGAAAATTCATAAAATCATTTCATTTACAAGATAAATAAAAAAGAAGTTTAATCACTTTTTTTAACGCACAATCACATTTCCTCCAAGACCTTCCACATTTCACTACTGCTCTATAATACGTTGCAAGATATCCATAATTTTCGCGTTTTATACCAATTATCATCGTTGAAAAATGTAAATAATTAGCAAGTTTTTGTAGCATATCACTTCCACACATAGAACTACACTACATTGGACCCGTAATATAAGACATAGGCATTTCTACTTGGAAGCAATGAAAACTAGCTTTCTCTGAAGTAGTCCCAAAGTACTTTTGTTCATTTTTCTTGATGGTTTTCTTTAAAATTTCAACCCATTCTATTTGCAAGTAAACAATTTCATTTTGGAGGATATGCAAGTATTTACGATATTTATTTATTTTTTCTAGCATCCTAATACTGCAAATTCTTTACTTATGCTACAGCCTGAGTAATTCTTCGGCTTCCAACTTCGGCTACCCTATGTACAGTCTCAATGGTAGACCACTTATTTCATGGATGAGTTTACGATGAAACAGAACTTGATGTTTCAACTTCACTCAGGCTAATTTGAAAACAGTACCGTCGCTGGCACAACAAGAAATGTAAATGGACACGCAGTTAAAGTAACTCAAAACTGCAAGCAGCCATGGGCATTAAGTAAACCTGATTACACAACCGCTCTGGCAACAACGAAGAAATTCAATAAAAAAGTTTCTTGGCGCTTCCGATGTTGGATCGCCATATAACTCGGCAAGCAACTTGTAGACTGCGCTGATGATTAATGCTCTTTGATGCTCGCTAATTGAAAGCCAGTGCAGTGTGAATTAATGTTTAACGTTGTTCAAAGACAGAAGCTTTACGGAGAAAATACCTGAATTAAGTATTCAAACGCGAAAAATGCAAACATATCAGGGATGGCAAAGATAAAGCGTTAGGTATATTGAACAAATATATAAATCATGATTAAACGACTTGTTGCTCGTGTATGAAATGACAAGTGGGACAATTTTATCCGGAGCAAATGCATGTAATTTATATCAGTTAATTCACGTATTAAAGAGCTAGCATTATTTGAAATTACGTGAAACTTATTTCACTTAACATAGATATTTAATGCGAGATTTGTTTTAGATGCTGCAATTGATACCAGATTCCATGATAACGTCACATTACATAATGAAACAAAAAGAAAAAAATATAATGCCCCTGAAGTTTTTGCTGATAATTTCCTCAATGAAATCTTTACCAATTACCCGTTTTATTAGGTATTTACCATTCCCATGCCTATAATTATCGCGAAAATAAATTAATTATAAATACCAGAGGCTTCTTGACAAAATTTCTGGCATCTTGGGATGAAATGCCAACGTTTGGGCTTTAAACTGAATTGTGACTTTAAAAATAGGTAAAACCTTTGAGTGCCTGACCTAGTCTATAAACGACATAGCGGAAAACACTGCGTCAAGCCCACTGTGCTAACTGACACCCTGTCCTATGGTATCTGTGGTCCCAGAAATGTCCCTTCCAAATGCTGTCCTTTCACCACTGGGAGATAAACATCATGGCACTTACTAAAATCCTTCGAGCAGCTATCAGTATTCTGATGACAGCAGTTGCTGTTGTTAGTGTCTAAATTGTAGCACCACTGCAGTCTCAAATTTAAGAGGAAAAAGATAAAACGACATGTGATTATGGATGTACTTTAAGTGTGGAAGAACATCTTAGCACAGCTGAGCAAATACTTGTATATACTAAAATGAATGGGATATTTTCACTACAAAAATGAAGACAAGCCAGAACTTTAAACAAGAGCAAAGTTACATGATGGGAGCAAGCAATAACTATGAAAAGCAATGTCAACATTCTATGCTGCGGTCACGGAAAAGATTCTTGTAATTTTTTCCCGTTCTTACCAAGAAGATTTCTCATCAATTTATGAACCCTTGTGATGTGACTGTGACTGAGAAGTTTGCCACGAACCCCTTCAGTTGGTTAGAATGAGGTTCCAGTCTACATCCTCCCTCAGATTTGAAACCAAGACTTGAAAATATTCTCCTAAACTTCAGCCACCACCTCTTCTGTCCCAGACTTTGTTGATTAACAACTACTGTGTACTTATTCCTTAACATTGCATTTGACTAAAACCATAATATACCACCCTACTACGTCACACATAGCCTAGATAGAGAACCATCCAACACCAAATATAGAAAAAGAAAAGAACAATTTTCTGAATAAATTGGAGTAGCCTTAATAGCGACTAAACCTGTCCTAGAGGACACTAGCATATCTTGCCATGATATCAAAATACATGCCCAAAGCATTGTGCCTTCTCAAAATAAACTTGTGAAGACTATAAAATTTAATGTCTGCTGAATGACTCAACTCTCAATTATATCCATAGTGAGAAGCACCTGAACACTTGATGACAATACTGCAATGACTAAGAGTGTCAACTCTCTATCTATCATTCTAACATCTGTAAAGCATAGTACTACTAAACAATGGGGTATCCTAATAACTGGAAAACAGTTGCTCATAATGGAAATACTTGCTTCAAACAAAATCATGGTGCTTCCTTGGAGGCACTGAATACTGTTAGTGTTTTTTTATTATTACTCCTTCACTCCTTAAAAGACAAACTAACACACATAATGGCCTCACTGTCTTACTTGATTGTTCTTGAATGAGACCCCAGCCTCAGGATGCTTCTACATATTGTAATCAAGAAGTCGTACTTTAGTGGGGGCCCTCATACTGCTTTTCCATCCTCAGTAATGAGGATAATGATACAAATGTCAACAGCTTACCCCTCCAGCCATCATTAAATTAAGAGTAGTGGCTTACATATGTCTTGATTAATCAATTTTCCCACCTTTATTAGTCCCGTAGGGGGTTTGACCAACCTCAAAATCTTAAAATTCATTATTTCTTAATTGGCAATTCGACCAGTCTTGCCCTTGTTTTGTTCGTTAAAAGTTTTTGAGATGAGAGTACAATGCATGACACAATCCTGACTGTTGTTACAACAAAGGCTTTTCCCAAAAAGCATGAACTTAAAGGTATTCATTTCCTAGGGAAAGCTATTGCATATAATTTTTATAACTTATTGTGTATGCTGTTTATTATATAAAACATGGTATTTGTTCTACTGTAGGTTTGTAATAAACTGCTGCTTTGTGGGTATTTACAGGCTTTTTTCCTCTCCATTGACTAGTCCCATTTCTGATAGTGCACTATTTGTACTGCCTTTATCCAAGCATATGTAAGAATATACAGGATATTAATGAATAATATAAAGCTTTCGTTTTACGTGGGATCTTTCATGAAATTAAACAATGCATGCCATATTTTATACAAGATCGAAAACGCTGAAATGAAAAGAATTCTGACAATATTTGTAATGCTAGTGGGGTATACGATATTTATTTTTAAAATGCAGAAATCCAGTATACACAGGAATTCGCATCCATGTAAACACAAAATCGCATTTGATTCCCATCATGTTTTCTAACATTTAACGACAAAACAACCCATAACCAAGAAAGAGGGGTAAAAAGCTTGCAACCTAACCTAACCAACTATAACTGAGCCATTTAAGAGCAGAAGTAAAAGTAGAGCTGGGAATTATTTGTAGAGGAGGTTTTTGAATAAGTAAT